>NC_056707.1:20588757-20772989 GCF_018831695.1 Puntigrus tetrazona | reverse complement strand
AACCACTTCAGAAGGCTGCAGTTACTGGTCAAGTGTTTGAGCAGAAAATGAACATGGTATAGCTACCTGCTGATATCACAGATCCTTTGAAGGTTCTCTCAGAGACGCCACAGTGTCCTGGAAAATTAAGTGTTGTAGTGTTACTAAAAAACAGTGTGTCTCTTTCTTGGGAAAAACCTATTCCATGATGGGTGGCAGTAGAATTCTTTAATACCTTGTTGAAATGCAGGTCAAGGGTAATGATAAATAGTCTGGATGTTCCAATGTAAAAACACTGGAAGCTGTAATCAGTAATTTGAACCCTGGAGAGAGTACATTTTCAGTAGTACTTAGAAGTAATGAAAAAGGAAAAAGTGACCCAAGAATACTTGCTGTCCCTGTCCAAGCCAAGGACCTCGTCTTTGGGCCTGATGTAAGACCCGCATTTAGCAACTACAGTGTTCTTGTTGGAAAGGACCTTCCAGCTGAAATCCCAGTTTCTGGTCGTCCAAAGCCAAAGGTTACATGGACAAAGGATGGTGCAGCCCTCAAATTCACAACAAGGGTTAACATTTCTAATACTGCATACAGCACTGTCCTTAGTAATCAAAGAAGCAGCAAGAGAAGATGGTGGCTTGTATGGAATAAATGTGTCCAACGTTGTTGGACAAAAGGATGCTACCATTGAAATCATCACTCTTGATAAACCTGGCCCACCAACTGGTCCTGTACGATTTGATGAGATAACTGTTTCAAGTGTTACATTGTCATGGGATCCTCCAAAGTATACTGGTGGTTGCCCAATTTCCAATTATATTGTGCAAAAAAGAGATACAACTTCAACGACTTGGGAGAATGTTGCAATTTCATTAGCAAGAACAACAATTAAAGTCATACGACTGAAGACTGGTGCTGAATATCAATTTAGAATCATTGCTCAGAACAGGTATGGCAAGAGCTATGCTCTGGACTCTTCAAATGTCGTTGCTCAGTATCCATATAGAGAACCAGGACCACCAGGAACTCCATTTGTATCGCGGCCTATCAAAGGACCATATGGTTGTTGAGTGGAATGAGCCAGTTTCAGATGGAGGCAGCACCATTATTGGATATCATCTTGAAAGGAAGGAGAGAAACAGCATTCTTTGGACAAAGATAAATAAGACACTGATTCAAGAAACAAAATTCAAAACGAGTCCTTTAGAGAAAGTGTGTTGAATATGAGTTCAGAGTATATGCTGAAAATATTGTTGGCATTGGCAGATGCAGCAAAATCTCAGAGGGCTTTGTTGCTCGTGATCCATGTGATCCTACTGGAACCCCAGAAGCCGTTCATGTGACTAAAAATTCAATAACTATCCAATGGACAAAGCCAGAGTATGATGGTGGAAGTGTTATCACTGGTTATACTGTTGAGAAACGTGATCTTCCTGAAGGGCGCTGGATGAAAGCAAGTTTCACAAATGTTATTGAAACAAATTTTACAGTCACTGGGCTCACAGAAGGTGCCAAGTACGACTTTAGGGTAATTGCAAAGAATGCAGTTGGCACTATCAGTAAACCATCATACAACAGTGGACCTATTGCTGCATTGGATGAGGTAGAGCCACCAAAGTTCTCTATTGACCCAGAGTACACCCAGACTGTAATTGTGAATGCAGGTCATACATTCAAACTTGATGCAGACGTTCATGGTAAGCCACTTCCTTCAATTCAGTGGTTTAAGAATGACAAGGAGCTTGAAAACACAATTAGATGTGACATCAAGAACACTGACAACAGAGCTTTGATTATAGTGAAAGATGCAGTAAGACAAGATGGTGGAAATTATACTCTTCAGCTCACTAATGTTGCGGATCTCAGACCGTTCAATTCCATGTGAAAGTACTTGATAAACCAGGTCCACCAGAAGGGCCTCTTCATGTCACAGGTGTGTCCAGTGATAAATGCACACTGATATGGCGTGCTCCACTAGATGATGGAGGAAACACTATCACTCATTACATTATTGAGAGACGGGAGACAAGTCGACTTGCTTGGACTGTAGTCTGTAATGATTGCAAAACTACAACATACAAGGTGTCAAAGCTCCTGGAAGGTAATGAATATATATTCCGTGTCATGGCTGCAAACAGTTATGGTGTTGGTGAGCCAATTGAAGCACCATCTGTAATAATGAAAGATCCATTTAGTCACCCTGGATCACCACAAATTATCGAGGTAACAAATATCGCAAAGGACTCTATGACTATTTGCTGGAGTGCACCAGATACAGATGGTGGAAGTGAAATTCTTGGCTATATCATTGAGAAGAGAGACAGGTCTGGAATAAGATGGACAAGGTGCAACAGACAAAAAGTAACTGATGTATGTTTCAGAGTTCATGGCCTAATTGAGGACCATGAGTATGAATTTAGAGTGTCAGCTGAAAATGCAGCTGGAATTGGAGAACCAAGCTTGCCAACTTCATACTACAAGGCTTGTGATCCCAAATACAAACCTGGCTCACCTATGCATGCACACGTTGTTGATACCACCAAGACTTCAATTACAGTAGCATGGGGAAAACCCCTTAATGATGGAGGATGTGCAATTCAAGGATATATTGTAGAGATCTGTAAAGCTGAAGAGGAAGAATGGACTATGTGCACTCCTCTACGGGCTTACGCGTCAACAAATTTGAAATCACAAAGCTAACAGAACAACAAGAATATAAGGTTCAAATATGTGCCATCAATAAATTAGGTGTTGGAGAACCTGCAGTTATTCCAGGGACTGCCAAGCCTGAGGACAAGCTGGAGACTCCCGAAATTCACCTTGATTCAGAGCTAAGGAAAGGCATTGTTATTCGTGCAGGAGGATCAGTAAGAATCAATGTACCATTCAAAGGTAGACCAATACCAGATATAAAATGGTCTAAAGATGAAGGTGAACTTTCAGAAAAGACAATACTTGAAAAGGGTGTTAACTTCACCCAGCTTTCAATTGACTCCTGTGATAGAAGGGACTCTGGAAAATACACTGTGACTCTACAGAACAGCAGTGGCTCTGTATCTGAATTTGTGGCTGTTAAAGTGTTAGATACACCTGGAGCACCACTAAACCTTGTAGTTAAGGATATCAAGAATGACTCAGTTACACTTGTTTGGGAACCTCCACTTATTGATGGAGGTGCAAAGATCAAGAATTATATTGTTGACAAGCGTGAATCCACAAAGAAAAGCCTATGCAAATATAACAACCAAGTGCAGCAAAACAACTTATAAGGTGGAAAATCTTGCAGAGGGGGCCATGTATTATTTCAGAGTTATGGCTGAAAATGAATATGGTGTTGGATTGCCAGTTGAAACAAAAACTGCTTCAAAGGCATCTGGAAGTACCTCAGCCAGTTGGAAAGGTGATGCTGACTGATGTGACAAAAGTAAGTGCATCTCTGGTCTGGGAAAAGCCAGAGTATGATGGAGGTAGTAGGATTGCGGGCTACTTGATTGAAATGCAGCCGAAAGGAACTGACAAATGGGGTGTAGCAACTAATGTAAAAACATGTGAAGGAACAGTCACTGGATTGACTGGCGGTCAAGAATATTTGTTCCGTGTTTTGGCATATAATGAGAAAGGTAAAAGTGAGCCAAAGCCCCTTGCTGCTCCAGTTATTGCCAACGACCTCACAATTGAACCAAGCCTAAAGTTGCAATTCAACACATACAGTGTCAAATCTGGAAAGGATTTCAAACTTGAAATACCTATTTTTGGACGTCCAAAACCAAAGATCGCTTGGTCAAAGGATGGACAGTCACTTAAAGTAACATCCAGAGTTACTACTTCCTTAACACCAACATCCACAATCCTGCAGATTACTGAAGCCTGTAAAGATGACCTTGGGAAGTATTCAGTTACGACAACAAACAGTGTTTGTGCAGTTACAGAAGATATCAGTATCATAATCCTGGATAAGCCTGGTCCACCCACAGGTCCAATAAAAGTGAATGAAGTAAGCAACAATTCTGTTTCTATCTCATGGAACCTCCGGAGTATACAGGAGGCTGCCAAGTAAAGCATTATATTGTTGAAAAGCGAGACACCACTGAAAACTACTTGGCAAGTTGTTGCGGGATCAGTTGCCAGGACATCCCTCAAAATTACCAAGCTGAAAACAGGTGCAGTATCAGTTTAGAGTAATTGCTGAGAACAGATATGGTAAGGGTGCTCCTTTGGATTCAAAATCCATTGTTGTACAGTATCCTTACAAACCACCTGGGCCACCTGGTACTCCATATGTGAAATCTGCCACAAAGGATCAAATGATAATTGAGTGGAATGAACCAGTAAGTGATGGTGGTAGTTCAGTGATTGGGTATCATCTTGAAAGTAAAGAAAGAACAAGTATTCTATGGACAAAATTAAATAAAACACTTATCACTGATACGGTTTTCAAAATATGCAATCTTGAAGAAGGCATTGGATATGAATTCAGGGTATATGCTGAAAACATTGTTGGTACTGGCAGAGCAAGCAAAGTTTCAGAGAGCTTTGTTGCCCGTGACCCATGTGATCCTCCTGGAACACCTGAGGCTGTTGCAATATCAAAGGACTACATTAAGATTCAGTGGACAAAGCCTCAGTATGATGGTGGCAGCAAAGTGACTGGATATATTGTTGAGAGAAGAGATTTGCCTGAAGGCCGATGGATGAGGGCAAATTTTACCAATGTAATAGAGACTGAATTCACAAACACAGGCTTAACGGTAAGCAATCAATATGAATTTAGAGTAATTGCAAGAAACGCAGTAGGTGTATTCAGTGAGCCTTCCAGACAGCACTGGACCAGTTACTGCTACAGATGAAATTGAACCTCCTAGTGTTTCAATGGATCCTAAGTACAAGGATGCCATTGTTGTCAATGCTACTGGAGACAACATAGTTTTGGATGCAGATATACATGGTAAACCAACACCTGATATTCAGTGGCTAAAAGAAGGAAAGGAAATGGATAAGACATTGCATATTGAAGAAAGAAGCACACAAAAATATGCTTCTATTACAATAAAAGATTGTACAAGATTGGATGGTGGACACTATGACCTTGTATTACGTAACAGTGGTGGAACAAAAACAATTCCAATAACAGTAAAAGTTCTTGACAGACCAGGTCCACCGACTGGACCACTACGAGTGACTGGCGTCATGTCTGACAAATGTCATTTGTCCTGGTCTGAGCCCTTGCAGAATGGTGGAGCTAATATTTCTCATTATATCCTTGAGAAAAGGAAACTAGCAGACTATCATGGACTGTTGTTGATTCTAACATTCCCTAGTGTAAATTATAAAGTGACCAAGCTCCTGCCAGGTGATGAGTATATCTTTAAAGTTATGGCTGTCAACAAATATGGAATTGGTGAACCACTAGAATCGGAGCAATTATTGCACGCAATCCATACAAGCCACCAAGTGCGCCCTCAACACCAGAAAACAAGTGAGATAACAAAGGATTCAATAACTCTATCATGGAATGCCCCGAGAGTGATGGTGGAGCAGAAATTAAATGTTATCATCTAGAGAAGCGTGACAAAGATGGTGTGAGGTGGACAAATGCAACCGACAGAAGCTGACTGATATGCATTTCAAAGTAACTGGTCTGTCTGAGGACATTTCTATGAATTCCGTGTGTCTGCTGAAAATGAAGCTGGCGTGGGAGAATTTAGTGACCTGTCTCTGTTTTATAGAGCTATAAATGCCACCACTCCCCCAGGTCCACCTCATCATCCTAAAGTAACAGATCACACAAACTCATCTGTATCTCTATCTTGGGGAAAACCCGCTACTGATGGTGGTGCATATATCAAAGGTTATATTGTTGAGATGAAAGAGGTTTCTTCAGAGGAATGGATCATATGCACACCTCCAGCTGGAATTCAAGCAACACACCTCACAGTTGAAAACTTGAAGGAAAATGCTGAATATAACTTCGTGTTTGTGCAGTTAATTCTGAAGGAGTTGGAGAGCCTGCTGATGTTCATGGATCAGTAGCTGCATCTGAAAAGATTGAAGCACCTGAGATTGAACTTGATGCTGACCTCAGGAAAGTTGTTTCTGTTCGTGCAGGGGGATCCCTTCGTCTTTTCATTACAATTAGAGGTCGACCAGAGCCATCTGTAAAATGGGAAAAGGAGGATGGGACTCTAACTGAGCGTGCTCAGATTGAGTCTACCAGTTCATATACCATGCTTGTAATTGACAATGTCAACAGATTTGACAGTGGAAAATATAACTTAACACTTGAGAACAAGAGCGGCACAAAATCTGCATTTGTGAATGTCAGGGTGCTTGATACACCAAGTTCTCCACAAAAGTTTGAAGTGAAAGATGTAAAGAAAGATTCAGTAACTGTCTGCTGGGACCCACCACTTACAGATGGTGGGGCGAAAATAACAAACTATGTGGTTGAGAAGAGAATCTACAAGAAAAGCTTATACAACTGTCACAAAGCAACTGCACACAGAGACTTCCTTTAAAATTGATGAACTGCAGGAAGGAGGCATTTTCTACTTCCGTGTATGTGCTGTTAATGAGTATGGCTTTGGTGTGATGGCAGAAACAAAGAGTCCTATTAAAGTTGCACAGGTACCTATGCCTCCAGGAAAAGTAACTCTTGTGGATGTGACAAAGAATAGTGTGACACTTACTTGGGTTAAGCCTGTCCATGATGGAGGGAGCAAAATCATCTGCTACAATGTAGAGATGCAACCCAAGAGTAGTGACAAATGGGGTGTAAGCTGCACAGCTAAGGTTCCAGAGGCTACTGTGAGCAACCTCACTCCTGGTGAAACATATTCTTTCAGGGTTATTGCATTGAATGAGAAGGGCAAGAGTGAGCCCAAAGAACTTGGTGTACCTGTGGTAGCTAAAGATATTGAGATTGAACCCTCTGTTCATCTGCTGTTCCAATACATACAGTGTTAAGGCTGGAAATGATCTCACTGTGGAAGTTCCTGTGAGAGGCAGGCCTAAAGCCAGTCGTCTCTTGGAAGAAGGATGGCCTTCCTTTGAGACAAACAACCTCTCTTTCAATTGTCAATACGATGGTGTCAAGCAAAATCATCATCAAAGAAGCTGCTATTGAGCATGTTGGTAAATATGAAATTACTCTTGCTAATACAGCAGGCACCAAGTCTACGTATATTGGCATTGTTGTTCTTGATAAACCCGGGCCACCAGCTTCTGTGAAGGTTGATGCTGTGACTTCTAGCAGTATTACACTGTCATGGGCCCTCCAGAATATGATGGTGGATGCTCAATCAACAATTACATCGTTGAGAAGAGAGATACTAACACAACAGAGTGGCAGATTGTTTCAACAAATGTTGCCAGAACCTCAGTCAAAGTACCTCGGTTGACACAGGGTTCTGAGTACCAGTTCCGCATCTATGCAGTGAATCGCTATGGAAAGGGTAAACAAATTGACTCTCCGGGAATTACTGCAGAGTACACATTTAAACAGCCTGGGCCACCTTCTACTCCCACGTGTTGCTCATGCCACCAAGGTCTTTATGCTTGTCACATGGAATGAGCCTGTTAATGATGGTGGTAGCACAGTTCTTGGCTATCACTTAGAACGCATGAGGAGAAAGCAGTATTCTTTGGACAAAGGTGAACAGGACAATAATCAAGGATAGTGAATTCAAAGTAACTGGCATTGAGGAAGGTATGATGTATGAATTCCGTGTTTATGCTGAAAATATTGCTGGAATTGGCAAAGCAAGCAAAGCCAGTGAGCCCATAGCTGCACGTGATCCCTGTGATCCTCCTGGTCAGCCTGTGGTGACTAGCATTACCAAATCCTCTGTATCTCTTTCTTGACCAAACCGAGTATGATGGTGGAGCCAAAGTTACTGGTTACATAATTGAACGTGAGAGATCTCCCAGAGGGTAAGCTGGATAAGATGCAATTTTACTAATGTTGTAGAGACTTATTTTGATGTTACTGGCTAACATTAGATGAGAAGTATGATTTCCGTGTCATTGCAAAGAATGCTGCTGGACTATTCAGCGAGCCATCTGACAACACTGGTCCTATTACTGTTAAAGATGATGTAGATCCACCACGCATCATGATGGATGTCAAGTTTAAGGATGTTGTGGTAGTAAAAGCTGGGGAATCCCTAAAGATTAATGCTGACATTGCAGGGCGCCCTCTTCCAGTTGCATCTTGGTCAAAGGATGGACATGAAATTGAACAGAAGGCAAGAATTCAGATAACTGGAACAGATACTAGTACTACAATAGTAGTTAAAGACTGCAAAAGGAGTGATTCTGGACAATATGCTTTGACTTTAAAGAATGTTGCAGGAAGTGTCACAACACCAGTAAACTGTGTTATTCTAGATAAACCAGGACCTTCAGCAGGACCACTATCAGTAACAGGCCTCACAGCAGAGGAGTGCACATTGTCATGGGGACCACCACAAGAAATTGGTGGCTCTGAAATAACACATTATGTTGTTCAAAAACGTGAGAGACCAGTCGATTGGCATGGACGGCTTGTACATGGAGAAGTCAAAAGAACAATATTCAAAGGTCACTAAGCTCCTAAAAGGAAATGAGTACATATTTAGAGTATTAGCTGTCAACAAGTTTGGACTTGGTGAAGCCCTTGAAAGTGAAATGGTCAAGGTCACTGAACCCTACACTATTCCAGGAGCTCCAACAAATGTTGAAATTACAAGTGTGACCAGTGAGGAAATGAGCCTAACTTGGGCAAAGCCTGCATCTGATGGAGCAGCGAGATCCTGGATATATAATTGAAAGGCGAGAGAAATCTGGTCTTCACTGGGTTTAGCATGAACAGGGAACTTGTGAAAGAACTAACAGCTGTGATATCAAAAATAAGAAGAGGATGTGAGTATGAGTTTAGAGTTTATGCTGAAAATGCAGCAGGATTGAGTCCAGCCAGTGACCCATCTCTTTCAGCAAGGGCAGAGGATGAACTTTTGGTACCGTCCCCACCAACTAAACCTAAAATTCTAGACCATACCAAGAATTCTATTACTATTGCTTGGAAAAAGCCATCATCTGATGGTGGTGCACAGATCCTTGGGTACAGTGTAGAATATAAGAAATCTGAGGATGAGGAATGGATTGTGGCTATTCAGATGACAAAAAGCAATGAATTCACATTTTCTGGTCTTACAACTGATGTAGAGTATGTTTTTGCTGTAAAAGCGATCAACAAAGTTGGTGTCAGTGAACAGTCACCTGTGTCTGAGCTACAGTCAGCAACGGAGAGAAAGGAGGAACCTGTATTTGACATTGACATGGAGATGCGAAAAACTTTAATTGTCAAGCATGGTAATTCATTTACTTTAACAGCTCCATTTAAAGGAAAGCCTGTGCCTTCAGTTATATGGAATAAAGAGGAGGTCGATCTCAAAGCTAGGGCAAGCATAGAAACAACAGAAACGTGCACATCTATTACTATTGAGAAAGCAACAAGAAACGATTCTGGACAATACATTGTTACTTTGGACAATGGTGTTGGAACAGCATCTTTGCCAATGATAGTCAAAGTTCTTGATACCCCTGGACCACCAACTAATGTGAAAATTACAGAAGTCACAAAAGATTCTGCTACAGTTACTTGGGAACCTCCAGAGAACGATGGAGGAGATGCTGTGAAGGCGTATCATGTTGAGAAACGTGAAGCGAGCAAAAAGGCCTGGGTATGTGTAACAAGCAACTGTCACAGTTTGATGTACAAGGTTGAAGACTTGCAAGAAGGTGCAATCTACTACTTTAGAGTCACTGGAGAAATGAGTTTGGAACAGAATGTACCTGCTGAAACTAAAGATGGAACTAAGATTACAGGTACAATCAATTGTACCAAATTCCCACATGTTTATTTGTCTAAAAATATTTTTTTTGTTACATTTGTGTTTTAAATATTATTTCTACTTTGCACCAACAGAAAAACCAAGTCCACCTGCTAGACTTGGTGTTACTGCAGTAACAAAGAATAGCATCACCATTGCATGGTCAAAACCAGAGTATGATGGTGGAAGCCGAATTACCAGCTATCTCATTGATGCCATTGAAAAGGGCCAACAGAAGTGGGTTAAATGTGCCACTGTTAAAACCAACACCCACATTATTAAGAACCTGAGGGAAAATGCAGAATACTTTTTCAGAGTTCGAGCTGAGAATCATGCTGGACTTAGTGAACCAAAAGAAATGATTATTCCTGTGGTTGTGAAAGATCAACTGGGTATGTCTTAATTCAATTTATTTCATGTTTATTATCTTTTTATAATCTATTAATGTTGTACATTCATTTCCTTTATTATTTACAGATGCTCTGAGTTTGATATGAAGAATTTCCCACACAACACTGTTTATGTGAGAGCAGGATCAAATCTTAAATTTGAGCTTCCTCTCTCTGGTAAACCAATGCCAAATGTCACAATGTCAAGAGGCAATGCTCCAGTTAAGTGTGGCAAGAGATTCAGTTTTGAAGTAACCCCTGACAGTCTTAATATCAACCTCAAGGAAAGTATTGCAAGTGATGCTGGAAGATATGACATTGTTGCTTCAAACACAAGTGGAACGACCAAGATGTTTGTAAACATACTGGTTCTGGATAGACCAGGTCCTCCAGTTGGTCCTGTTGAAGTTGCTTGATGTGAGAGAGACAAAGCTTGTGTCTCAAATGGCTGCCACCTGTGTATGAAGGTGGCAGTCCTGTTACAAACTATGTTGTTCTCAAGCGTGAAACAAGTACTCCAGCCTGGACAGAAGTGTCTTCCAATATTGCACGCAGCACTGTTAAAGTAACCAAACTTACAAAGGAGAAGAATACCAGTTCAGGGTTAAAGCTGAGAATCGCTTTGGCATCAGTGATCACATTGATTCTCAGTCGGTTTACAGTGAAGCTTCCATACAGTGAGTACCTAAATAATACATTTGCAGTTGTTTTTAGTTATATCTGAACAACTATTAAACCCTTGCTTGTTTATTTTATTTTTTAGCTATCCCTGGACCACCATCAACACCATGGCTGGGTTATGTGTCAAGGGAGAGCCTCACTGTTTGCTGGAATGAGCCAGTAACAGATGGAGGAAACCCAGTGGTTGGATATCATGTCCAAATGAAAGAAAGAAGCAGCATTCTTTGGCAGACAGTGAACAAAACAGCAATTCCTGCAACTCAAATTAGAGTGACAAATATATGTCCTGGAATGATTTATGAATTCAAGGTAGCTGCAGAAAATGCAGCTGGTATTGGAAAGTTTAGCAAGACATCAGAAGAAGTGCTAGCAATTGATGCCTGTAAGTAAGTTTAAATAATAATAAAAATGAAAGTTGATACATTGTCAAGTTTCTATGAATTTGTCAAATAACAAAAATATATATATTTTTTTAGATCCACCGCAAATGTTAGAATTTCTGAGGTCACAAAAAATTCAATTAGCCTTGTGTGGCAGAAGCCTCCATTTGATGGTGGAAGCAAAATCACTGGCTACATGGTTGAGCGAAGAGATGCTCCAAATGGCAGATGGACAAAGGCAAACTTTACCAATGTCATTGAAACTAACTTCACTGTGTCAGGCTTGACTCAGGACCAGGCATATGAATTCAGGATTTTTGCCAGGAATTCAGTTGGCTCGGTCAGCAATCCATCTTTAATTGCAGGGCCAGTAACCTGTGTTGACATTTCAGGTAAGTTTATTACTGCTACTTTGCTGATTATCTTGTGTTATATTGCAAGCAAATAATATCCCCACTTCATTACACACTTTTCTGTTTTCTTAGGTGCACCTGTAATTGACCTACCCCCAGAGTATTTGGATGTTGTACAATACAAAGCTGGTACATCATTCAAAATCAAAGTGGGGATATTTGCTAAACCCTTTGCCAACTATTGAATGGCTTAAAGATGAAAAGGAGTTAACGTCAAGCACAGCTGTCAATTGAGAACACAACTGACTTCGTCTGCCATCCTCGTTAAGGATGTTACTCGTCTTAATACTGGAACCTATGAGCTCAAAATCAAGAATGTATTTGGCACCGCGTCTGCTTCTGTCAGAATACAGATTTTAGGTATGCATTAATTTGTGTCAAAAATAAAGAAATGGCATTTTTGTGTCATTTTCACATTTTTATTTCCTCATTGTAAATTTTTTATATTTTTCATTCTGTAAATAGACAAACCTGGACCTCCAGCTGGACACATTGAATACAAATCAGTCTCTGCTGACAAAATAACAATTGCATGGGAACCAGTGGCTGATGAAGGAGGCTCCAAAGTTACTCATTACATTGTAGAAAAACGAGAGACAAGTAGAGTAGTGTGGTCCCCAGTTTCAGAATCAATGGAAGCACGTACTGTCACTGTCCAAAAATTGGCCAGAGGAAATGAATATGTATTCCGTGTCAGAGGTGTTAACAAATTTGGAGCTGGAGATCCTCTGGAGTCTGAGCCTATAATTGCCAAAAACGCATTTGGTAAGGAGAGTCATTAAATTACATAATGTATACTTTTGGTACACCAGATAATATAACAAGTACACAATTTATGTGAATTTATGTTAAGCTAATTAGTTTTTTTTGTTACTCATGAACAACCTTCAATTCATGTTAAGCTAATTAATTATTTTTGTAGTTACTCCTGGACAACCTTCTACACCTGAAGCAACAGATATCACCAAAACATCAATGCAGATTGTTTGGAATAAACCTGGTGTGGATGGTGGTAGCATGGTTACAGGATACTATCTGGAGAGACGTGACAAGAGGAGCCTGCGCTGGGTAAAAATATACAAAGATCCCATTAGTGACACCAAAGCAAAGGTCCATCACCTCACAGAAGGAAATGAATATCAGTATCGTGTGTGTGTGCAATCAATAAAGCTGGGGAAGGTCCATACTCAGACGTTTCTGACCTCTACAAAGCTGCTGACCCAGTTGGTAATGTGATTACTGTATCATTTTAGTGAATTTTGCATTTTATTATGAATTTTATATTTAATTAAGTTCATGACAAAATTTTAACCAAGTTTTGCAAATTCTCCTAAGACCCACCATATGAACCAACTAAGCTCAAGGTAGTGGACTCAACTAAAACATCAATCACACTTGGATGGTCAAAGCCAGAGTATGATGGAGGCAGTGAAATCACCAGCTATGTTGTAGAAAAAAGAGTTGGTGAGGAAGGGGAGTGGACAGTGATTAGCCATAAAGGAGAAGTGAGAACCACAGAGTATGTCGCCTCAGATCTTAAAACCAGATATTGACTACTACTTCCGTGTATCTGCTGTTAATTGTGCTGGGCGTGGAGACCCAATAGAAATGGAAGAACCAGTACAAGCCAAGGACATTCTTGGTATGTACTGACATTGAAAATGCTTTTAATATCTTTTGTTCATTTTTATAATATTATTTTCTGCTTGTAAGAGAAGCATAAATAATTTGAATTGTTATTTTGCAGAGGAAGCCCAGGTTGATACAGATGTTGCAATGAGAACTCACTACATTGTGAAAGCTGGTAAAGATGTTGAAATCATGGTGCCCTTGAAAGGCAGACCTGCTCCAAGTGTCTCTTGGAAGAAGGAAGACCAAAACATTGACCATGACCCTAAATATGACATTCACAATACAGACACGTCGTCATGTCTCATAATTACACAAGTAACTAGAAAGCGACACTGGTAAATACACCATTAATATATCAAATGGTGTGGGAGAACCAAAGTCCTCAACTGTGTCTGTTAAAGTACAGGACACTCCAGCTGCTTGTAGGAATTTGATTTTGAAAGATGTTACTCGTGGGGAAAGTTACACTTTGCTGGGAGCCTCCTCTACTGGATGGTGGTGCTGAAATTACCAATTATGTTGTTGAGAAAAGAGATTCTTCTAAGCGTACATATGCCTGTGTAACAAATAAGTGCAAGGAAACAACATGTGTAATTGAAGAACTCTCTGAGAAAGCATTGTTCTTCTTCCGTGTATTAGCAGAAAATGAGAATGGAGTCGAGATCCATGTGAAACAGCAGAGCCAGTTAAAGCCACAGAGACACCAGGACCAATTAAAGACATTTCTATGAAAGACTCACAAAGACTTCAGTAGCACTACAGTGGAGCAAACCAGATTATGATGGTGGTAGTATTATTACAGACTACATAATTGAAAAGAAACTCCAAGGTCAAGAAGAATGGGCACCTGCTGGCACAAACAAGCACTGTGAACATGAAGTTACTAAGCTTAAAGAACTCAGTGAAATGTTTTTCAGAGTCTGCTCCAAGAATGAAAAAGGTACAAGTGACTTTGTTGAAATTGGACCTATTAAAGTAAAGGACTACATTATTCCACCAGAAGCAAACCTTGAAGAGTATCCTGATGGGCAAATAAATGCGTTCGTTTGGGACACAATGTCCACATTGAATTGCCATACAAGGGTAAACCAAGACCAACCATTCTTTGGTTAAAGGACAATTTACCACTAAAAGAGAGTGAAAAAATACGCTTCAAGAAGACTGAAAACAAAGCCACTCTTATGATAAAAAATGTAGAGAAAGAGAGAATGGAGGCAAATACACACTTACTCTTGACAACACATTCTTCAGAAAATCTTTTCATACACAGGTTATTACCCTTGGACCACCCTCTAAACCTGTTGGACCCATCCGCTTGGATGAGGTCAGAGCAGAAAGTATTGCTATATCTTGGGATGAGTCAAATGATAATGGGGAGGAGAAATCACTTGTTACACTGTTGAGAAAGCGTGACACCTCTCAAACAGACTGGAAAATGAAGCATTCAAGTGTAATTGGAACATCATTTAAGGTACCCAATCTGATCAAGGGAATTCAATATCAGTTCAGAGTCTGTGCAGAGAATAGATATGGTGCAAGTGAACCTTTAGTTTCACAAAATGTCATTGCCAAGCATGAGTTCAGACCACCTGGCCCACCAGGCATGCCAGTAGTTTACAATGTTACAAATGATGGTATGACTATTCAGTGGGAAAAACCTATTTTTGATGGAGGTTGTCCAGTCCTTGGGTTCCATGTTGAAAAGAAGGAGAAGAACAGCATAATGTGGCAAAGGTTAACATTGTCTTGGTCAAAGAAATGGACTACAGGATTCTTGGTCTTATTGAAGGCTTGGAATATCAGTTCAGAGTCTATGCCCAGAATGATGCTGGATATAGTCGCATGAGTGATGCAAGCAAACCTGTTATGGCAGTTTCTCCAGTTGGTAAGTTCAACTTTGAGGCTTGTTTTTACATATATATTTCATGTTAGAAATATGATAGTTGATCGTTTCTAAATAGTAAATAAGATGTATTTTAATTTCAGATCCTCCTGGTACCCCCTGACTATGTTGGCGTAACAAGTGAATCAGTTCATCTGAAATGGGGCCTTTCCGAAGCGTGATGGTGGAAGCAAAATTGTTGCTTATAATGTAGAAAGCGACAGGGCAAAGGACGGTGGTTAAGAGCAATTTTCAAATGTGACTGACACAGAATTTACAGTGACCGGTCTTGCTTGTGGTGAACGCTATGAATTTAGAATCATAGCAAGAAATGCTATTGGCACAGTGAGCCCACCCTCTCAGTCTTCTGGATATGTCTTAATCAGAGGCGAGAGCTGTAAGTACATCCAGTTATGTTTTCTTTGTCATTGTTCAGGGGTTAACATTTTTAGATGCAATTTTATTCTGGTCTGCATATGTAAAATTTACAATTTTATCTCTTTCCAGTTTCTCCAAACATTGAGTTTGGACAGGAATACTTTGAGGGAGTCTCTATTAAAGCTGGAGAAAACATTAGGCTAAAAGTGACAATCAGAGGAAGACCAACACCAAAAGTTACCTGGTACAGAGATAATACTGAGTTAACCAAGAAAATGGTTGATATTACAACAATTTCTGGATCAAGTACCCTCTTTATCAGAGATGCTGACCGTAGTCATCAGCGGTGTTTATAGTGTGGAGGCCATAAATCCTTCAGGATCTAAAAGGGAATCAGTGAAAGTTGAAGTCTTTGGTATGAATAATTTATTTATTTACTTATTAATTCCACCCTTTAATCTCTACATTGTATATATATATATATATATATATATATCTAAAAAAAATCTTTATATTTTAGATACACCTGGTGAACCAGTTGGACCAATCACATTTTCAGATATCTCTGAGGGCAAAGTAACACTTTCATGGAATCCACCTGAGAATGATGGTTGTTCTGAGGTCACTCATTACATTATTGAGAAGCGGGAAACATCTAAAATTTCATGGACACTTGTTACAGATGAGTGCTTGGCGAGCACATACACTGCCACCAAACTGATCAAGACAAATGAGTATCAGTTTCGTGTTTCTGCAGTCAATAGGTTTGGTGTTAGCAGACCACTGGATTCAGCCCCTGTGATTGCACAGATGCAATACAGTAAGATAACAAAAAAGTCTACACAAATTTTTGTTCATAAAACACTAAAACTTTTCTTTTTCTAAAATTTTTCTTTTTTTACTCCTGCAGCTGTTTCAGATTCTCCTGGAACTCCAGATGCAACAGATGTTGACGGAGAAAGTATCACAATAAACTGGGCTCCACCAACACATGACGGTGGAAACCCAGTAAAATATTACATTGTGGAAAGACGTGAAAAGAAGACTGGTCGCTGGCTGAAAGTCCTAACAAGGAAACCCATTGTTGAGGCTGCACACAGAGTGACTCATCTCACTGAGAATGTGGAGTATGAATTCCGTGTGTATGCTGTAAATGATGCTGGAATTGGAGCACCAAGCAACATTTCAATGCCAATTAAATGTGCGGAGCCAACTGAAGTACCTGATGCCCCATCTATTGTCAATGTGAACGACACTACCAATACATCTGTCAGCCTGGAATGGACCAGACCTGCCTATGATGGTGGTATGGAAATCCATGGCTACATTATTGAGATGTGCAAGGGATCTGAAATAGAATGGCACAGAGTCAATGAGGATCTCTGTGGGGTCACAAAGTACAATGTCACTGGATTGGAAACTGGTGCAGAGTACAAGTTCCGTATTTGTGCAGTAAATTCTGTTGGAAAGGGCAGAAGCCAAAGAAATTCCTGAGTCTGTACAGGCAGTAGACAGGCTCTTGGCACCAGAAATTGACATAGATGCATCCTTCAAACAGACACATATTGTCAAAAGTGGTGGAAGTGTATGTATCCGTATTGCTTATAGGGGAAAGCCAATACCTACAGCTTCCTGGACCAAAGTAGATGGGGAACTTGGTGTTATGACAGACATCACCACAACTGAGACATTCACAGCCTTGACACTGGAAAACTGCACTAGAAATGATACTGGAAAATATACTCTCACTCTTGAGAACAGTAGTGGCAATAAATCTATCACTGTTGCAGTCAAAGTCTTGGACACACCTGGTGTACCAGGGGCTTTCACCGTCAAGGAAGTCACCAGAGGAGCTCTCACAATTGCTTGGGAACCTCCCACCAATGATGGTGGTGCACGTGTTCATCATTTCATTGTTGAGAAGCGTGAGGCAAGCCGTCGTACATGGACAGAGGCAGCACCCAAGACAACTCAAACAAGCTTGAGAGTTTCTGATCTCCTGGAAGGTGTACCTTATTTCTTCAGAGTCATGGCTGAGAATCAGTATGGTCTTGGGGAAGCATATGAAATGCCTGATCCAGTTATTGCCACAGCTGAACCTGCTCCACCAAAGAGAGTTGATATCATTGATACAACTGACACATCAGCAACCCTGACCTGGCTCAAGCCAGAGCATGATGGAGGAAGCCGTATTACAGGCTACTGTGTGGAATCCAAGGCAAAAGATGCAGATAAATGGGTTGTTTGTGGTACAACAAAAAATCTAAGCCTCATAATTGAAAGACTTACAGAGAACAGTGAGTATGAGTTCCGTGTCAAGGCAAAGAATGATTCTGGGTTCAGTTTGCCAAGAGAAACTTTCTCCTCAGTCATCATTAAAGAGCCACGAATTGAACCTACTGCCGATCTCAGTGGTATCACCAACCAACTCATTACTAGCAGGATTGGTGAATGCTTTGAGATTGATGTTCCAATTAGTGGGAAGACCACGCTCCGAAGATATCCTGGAAGCTTGAGGAAATGAGACTAAAAGAAACTGACAGGGTTTCAATTAAGACTACCAAAAACAGGACCACTCTCACAGTTAAAGACTGCATGAGAGGTGATGGAGGCAGATATTTCCTCACCCTTGAGAATGTCACTGGGTCAAAGACCTTCACTGTCACTGTCAATGTTATTGGCAGACCAAGTCCTCAGAGGGCCCTATTGAGATTTCATCAATTACATCAGAGTCATGTGTACTGTCATGGAATCCACCAGAGGATGACGGTGGAACAGACATCACAAACTACATTGTTGAGAAGCGTGAATCTGGATCCACTGCGTGGCAGCTAATTAATTCAAGTGTAAAACATACCTCTTTCCATGTTTCACATCTAACTAAATACATGCAGTATACTTTCCGTATCTGTGCTGAAAACCGTTTTGGTGTGAGCAAACCAACAGAATCTGAGGCGATTGTTGCGGAACATCCATTTGGTATGTAATACCATTACGAAGTGTGCATTTTGAGATGCATAAATGATCAAATATAAAATATTTAATTACGTTTTCATTTTCATAGTTCCTCCAAGTGCTCCCACAAGGCCAGAGGTGTTCGCTGTAACTGCCAACAGCATGAGTATTCGTTGGGAGGAACCATACCATGATGGTGGCAGCAAAGTCTCTGGATACTGGATTGAAAAGAAAGAGCGTAACACAATTATCTGGGTGAGAGAAAACAAGATTCCTGCTTTGAATGCTGCTACAAGGTGGAAGGCCTTGTTGATGGTCTTGAGTACCAGTTCAGAGTGTATGCAATGAATAGTGCTGGCCTCAGCAAAGCAAGTGAAGCATCAAAGAGAGCTGTGGCACAAAATCCAGTTGGTAAGTAAATTACAATTAAAAAACAATTAATTCCAGTTTAGATCAGCAAAAAAACAATACTTACGTGTATTCTTTGATCATACAAAATTATAGATCCTCCAGGAAAACCAGAAGTTACAAATGTATCAAGATCAACAGTCTCAATCAAATGGTCTGTGCCCTTAAATGATGGTGGAAGTCCAATTACAGGCTACATTGTTGGCGCAAGCCATATACTGTCACTGGAGAAGGTCGCTGGCTTAAGTGTAACTACACTAATGTTACTGACACAAATTTCACTATCACTGCACTGGGAGAAGGAGAAGAATATGAATTCCGTGTAATTGCCAAGAATGCAAATGGAGTGTTGAGCCTGGCATCAGTTTCAACAGGACCAGTGACTTGCAAAGCAGAATACAGTATGTATCACACAAGGTTCTTTCACTAGACATGTAACACTAATATTTTTGATTAATGAGAACCTAGATACTCATGACACTTAGAATTTTTTGCAGTTCCTCCTAAAGCAGAGCTGGACAGCAAACTCCTTGTGGACACAGTTGTAATTAGAGCGGGATCTGATCTGGTGCTGGATGCTGCTGTTGGTGGTAAACCTGAGCCTAAAGTCAGCTGGTCCAAGGGTACAAAAGAGCTAGAGCTCTGTGAAAATATGCTCTCAATATTCAAGTACCCGTGCTATGGCAATCATCAAGTTCTGTGATAGAGATGACACTGGGAAGTATGTTTTGACTGTTAAAAATGCAAGTGGAACAAAAACCGCTGAGGTCAATGTTAAAGTGCTTGGTAAGTATGCTAATCATACAGCAATAACATTCCCAGTCCCAAATAAATGAAATCTCAGTCCCAAATGCGTTGCCAGTTCATTCATACGATAAACTTTCTTTTTTCCAAGATACACCTGGTCCCTGTCAGGAGATTACAGTCAGCAATGTATCTGAGGAAAAATGCACAGTGTCTTGAAAGAGCCACTAGAGGATGGAGTGACCCCATCACACATTACATTGTTGAAAGAAGGGATACCAACAGACTTAACTGGGTTTATCATGGAGGCTGAATGCAAAGCCCTAACATGTGAAATTAAAAGACTGTTTAAGAACAATGAATATATCTTCCGTGTGAGAGGTGTAAACAAGTATGGATCTGGTGTGGTAGTACAGTCTACTCCCATCTTTGCCCGAAACTCATTCAGTAAGTGCCAGGATTAATATTAAAAACATTATCTTAGATCATTTGTAATGTTGTATGTTACAATTCCACCTTAATTTACAATTACAGCTGTTCCATCACCACCTGGAGCTCCAGAAATCCTTGCAGTTGGAAAAGACTTTGCAACGATTGAGTGGCTGAAGCCTGAGAGTGATGGTGGCAGTGAAGTCACAAACTACTTGATTGAGTTCCGTGAAAGAAAGAGTGTTCGTTGGATCAAGGTTAACAGAGATTCTGTTCTCAAGGACACATCCTTCAAAGTCACTGGCCTCCATGAAGGCAACATTTACCAGTTCCGCATTACAGCCATGAATGCAGCTGGTGATAGTGAACCTAGTGAAGTGTCAATGTATGCAGTATGTAGAGTACCAACAGGTAAGTTTTTTCTTAAACAACCTGATAGCATTTAAATGTGTTTTACTATTGTAACATCTGCTTACTTTATTATGCTAATTCCCCATTTAGGCACTCCAGATCCACCTTCAATTCCACGGGTTACAGACACCCACAAAGATAATATTAGCCTTGCTTGGACACGACCAGTTGAAGATGGGGGTGCTGATGTTATTGGTTACGTTCTTGAGATGCAAGAAGCAGGGGCAGAAGAATGGACAAAAGCGCATGAAAAGAATCTTAGGGTGACAGAACACACAGTTACAGGTCTTTCTGCTGGCAAAAATACTGTTTCAGAGTTGCAGCGGTCAATGTAAATGGAACAGGTGACTTCCAGTGATCCTTGCGCAGAGACTGAGCCTGTGGAAAGAATCGGTATGTTCACACAAATGTAACATTTTGTATGTTGTCAATGTTTGACAAACAAATTAAAGAAATATGTTCAATATCTTTGTAAATATATTCTCTACTAAACTCTCTTATTTTGTTTATTCTTTGTCCCAGAAATTCCTGACCTTGAGCTACCTGATGAGCTGACAAAGACAATTTGTCTAAGAGCAGGAAGTTCTCTTCGCCTCCATGTTACTGTTACTGGTAGACCGATCCCAACTGTAACGTGGACCAAACCTGGCGTGGACCTCCAAAATCGTGGCTTTATTGAAGTAACCAATACTGCTACAACCCTCATTATTGATAAGGTGCACCGCTATGATGCCGGTAGATATACCATTGAGGCTTCAAATTCAGCTGGGAAGAAGGATGCAAGCATTCTTGTGAAAATCTATGGTATTTTTTTTTATATATTTGTTCTCATATTACATAATGGAAATTATTCATGGTGCATATATTAACATACTGTGAAATTATGTCTAACCAGTATGTTTGTAAATTTTACTCAGATACACCTGGTCCAACTGGTCCAATTAAGATGAAAGAACTTACAAAAGATTCTGCTCATATTACTTGGGATGCTCCTGAAGTTGATGGTGGAGCACCTGTCAATAATTACATCATTGAAAGAAGAGAGGCATCAATGAGAGCATACAAAACTGTCACATCCAAATGTAGCAAGACATCATACAAAATAACTGGTCTGACAGAAGGAATGCTGTATTATTTCAGAGTCTTACCAGAGAATATCTATGGTGTTGGTGAACCCGTGAGACAGGTGATGTTGTGTTGGTGAGTGAAGTTCCACTGCCACCAGCCAAGCTTGAAGTTGTAGATGTAACCAAATCCAGTGTATCACTTGCCTGGGAGAAACCTTTACATGATGGAGGCAGCAGAATCACCGGCTACATTGTTGAAGCTTGTAAAGCTGGTACTGACAAGTGGATGAAGGTTGCAACTTTGAAACTTACAGACTTTGAGTTCACTATCACGTCACTTAATGAGAATGAACAGTACCTATTCAGGGTACGTGCTGTCAACAGCAGAGGAGCTGGTGAGCCAAAAGAAATTGTAACAGCTGTGACAGTTCAAGAACAAAGAGGTATGTAAGATAATAACAAAAATAACAAGAGGCAGTCATTTTTTGCCATATCTCACTGTTTATACCTTTTTCCTCTTTCAGTCTTGCCAAAGGTTGATCTATCAGCTATTCCACAGAAGACAATAAGCGTTTTGGCAGGCAAACCCCTTGAGCTTGATTTACCAATTATAGGACGACCACCACCAGTTTGTTCTTGGTTCTTTAATGACAATAGGTTAAAGATTGTGGAGCGTGTGAAGATAAAATCAACTGGAAAATTCTCTAAATTAACTATTCTTTGACACCACCATTGATGACAGTGGTGTGTATACACTGAGGTGAAAAACATAACTGGAATAACAACTGAAAACATCAAAGTCATCATTCTTTGTAAGTACCATTCCTCTGCATGAAAATAAAAAATGGTTGGTTTCAGTATTAATTCTAAACCATTTCTCTCTCTGTAGCCAAACCTGATGAACCTCAAGGACCCATACGATTTGATGATGTTGATGCAACATCAGTCAC
The DNA here is from genome assembly GCF_018831695.1 of Puntigrus tetrazona. Lineage (NCBI taxonomy): Eukaryota > Metazoa > Chordata > Actinopteri > Cypriniformes > Cyprinidae > Puntigrus > Puntigrus tetrazona. The sequence continues at coordinate 20,750,425 of NC_056707.1, read as the reverse complement.
AATAAGCTGGGATCCACCTATGAGAGATGGTGGTGCACCAATTAGCAACTATGTGGTTGAACAACGTGATGCCCATCGCCCAGGATGGGTGCCTGTGTCGGAATCAGTTTCTAGACCAATATTCAAATTTGACAGATTGACAGAGGGCGATGAATATGTGTTCCGTGTTGCAGCAACCAATCGCTATGGCACTGGGGATTACTTACAGTCAGAAATCGTAATGTGCAAGAGCTCCAAATGTAAGAAAAACATGTTTTAAATAATACCACACACAATATATATATATATATATATATATATATATATATTATATATTTTTTTTATCTACTTCATTACAATTTCGTATTGTGGTTACAGCCATTCCTGGGCCACCTGGAAGACCCATTGTATTTGATGTATCACGTGATGGCATGACTGTTGCATGGGAACCACCAGATGAGGATGGAGGCTTAGAGGTGTCCGGCTACATTATTGAACGCAAGGAGGTCAGGTCAGATAGATGGATCCGTGCTAATAAAAATCCAGTGACAATGACAAGATACAGGTCCACTGACTTAATTGAAGGCCTGGAATATGAACACAGAGTGACAGCCATTAATGCTCGTGGTGTCGGCAAACCTAGCCTTCTTTCTAAACCAGCAGTAGCAACTGATCCTGTTGGTAAGCAAAATATCACTATTAATACATTTGAGTGTGTAAAAACTGAGACAGAATTTGGTAAATTCAATTATTACCACTTATTAACAATTACATAACCCCTACAGATCCACCTGGTTCACCTCAAAACCCACGAGTCACAGATACCACAAAATCTTCTGTGTCTTTGGCCTGGAGTCCCCCAGATGAGGAGGGTGGTGCTAAGGTTACAGGCTATCTAATTGAGATGCAAAAGGTTGGTTCAGTAACCTGGATGAAGTGCAACGCTACACCTTCACTGATCTGTGAATATACTTTGACACGAATGCCACAAGGAGAAGAATTCAAATTCCGTATTATGGCTTGCAATGCGGGTGGACCAGGAGAACCAGCTGAAGTACCAGGAGTTGTGACTATAACAGAGATGCTTGGTAAGATCTTAAACCCTGTCATTAACTCCTTGTGTAAGTGTAATTGTATATAATATAATAATTTTAAATGTGATTCTTTCAGATCCTCCAAGTTATGATCTTGAAGCAAAATACAAGGATGTCCTTGTAGTCAGATCCAGAGGAGTAATCAGACTTTCAGTGCCCATCAAAGGCAAACCTACTCCTACCTGCAAATGGACCAAGGATGGATCAGAGGTTACCAACCGTGCAATGATTGCCTCCAGTGAAGATGTATCAGAGCTTGTAATCAAGCTAGCTGAAAGGTCTGATTCTGGTCTTTACCATCTCCATCTGGAAAACAAGTGTGGCAAAAAGATGCTTCCAATAAAGGTCAAAGTTATTGGCCGCCCATCTGCACCTGAAGGCCCTCTTAGATTTGATGATATACAAGCACATTCTGTAAAAGTTAGCTGGAAACCACCAACAGAAGATGGTGGTTCCGAAATTGTTGGCTACATTGTGGAAAGACGTGAAGAAACAAAAGCAGCTTGGTACACGGTTGATTCGCGAGTGGTTGACACATCCCTTGTAGTTAAGGGACTACAAGAAAATGCAGAATATCACTTTAAGGTGACAGCAGAGAACCAGTTTGGAATAAGCAACTCCCTGAAATCAGAGACAACTATTGTACCAAAGACTCCTATTTGTAAGTGCTTGTCAGGATCACATTTCTATGCAATACATATTTGTTAATGAACATTAAAACATTTTCTTTTTTATGTTACTATTATTTAGGTGTCCCAGAGGCTTCAGGTACTCCACCAGAAATTATGGATGTTACTAAGAATTCTGCGGCTTTGGCTTGGACAAAACCTAAAGATGATGGTGGATCTTGCATTACTGGTTACTATATTGAGTACAAAGAAGTGTCATCTGATAAGTGGATTCGTCATGAGACAAAGATCACCTCAACGATGTACACTCTTAGTCAACTCACTACTGATTCCGAATATCAGTTCCGTGTTATTGCTGTGAATGACATTGGAGCTAGTGAACCAGGACCTGCATCAGATTCAGTAATATGCAAAGATCCATTTGGTATGACCTCATTCTTAATTTGTCTGGTTATTCATAATAATGTCCTTTGCTCATTCAAATTGTCTTGATTGAACTGGAAAAGTAATTTTATTGAACTCTTGATTTATTTAGATAAACCAAGCCAACCTGGAGAAATTGACACTATGACTGTTACCAAAGACTATATTACAATTAACTGGGAGGCTCCAGCATGTGACGGTGGCAAACCAGTCCTTGGCTACTGGATTGAATACCGAAAGTCTGGAGAGAGTGCTTGGAAGAAATGCAATAAGGAGCGCACAAAGGACAAACAGTACACTCAGGGTGGTTTACAAGAGGCAACTGAATATGAATTCAGAGTATTTGCAGAAAATGAAACCGAATTAGCAGACCACGCAGAACAGCAACTGGCATCAAAACTAAACTGGGTGGTAAGTATGGTTTGAAATAACATAAGAAGTATTATTGTATGTATTGTGATTACTTATGGCAGTAACATGATCAAATATTTATCCCAATGCATTTTTAGAGGAGAAAACTGATTTGACTAAAAATCAAATCTCTTTTTTATTTTAGTTGAAATAAACCAGCTCTCAGAAAAGAGATGGATGAAGTCAGTGCTAAACTGGGACAAACTGCAACTCTCAAATGTCAAATTATTGGAAGACCTGTTCCAGAAATTAAATGGTACAAGGGTGGAAAAGAAATCAAAGAAGGCCGTAAATATGCAGCGACCTCTGATGGCCGCAATCATACACTGACCATTTCAACCGATCAACAGGAAGATGAGGGTCTGTATACATGCAAGGCTGTGAATGAAGCTGGAGAGTGTGAGACCAGTGGATCTCTGGTCCTTGAAGCAGCACCACAGTTCCCAGTGCCACTGAAAGACAAATTCTTTGCAACATGTGGTAGTACAGTGCGCATACATGTTGTTTACATTGGTCGACCCCAGCCTAAGATCATGTGGCTTTATGGAGCCAAGGCTTTGGAGCCCTCTGAGAATGTAATAATTGAAAATACAGAGCACTATACTCATTTGATTCTCAAAAACGTAGAGCGCAGACTTAATGGAGGAAAATACAGAATCAGGATCAACAACCATTTCGGGGCTGCAGATACTGTAACTCATGTTGAAATCTTAGGTACATGCTTAATAATGCTTAATAAATTACTGAAAATATATTCTGGGCATTAATGAAAATAAGAAAAATTAACATATTCTTTTTGTTTTCAGATAAACCTGCTAAGCCAGAAGGTCCTCTGGTTCTTGATGCACTATTGAAGAATTCTGTGATTATTAGCTGGAAAGCACCCAAAGATGATGGTGGATCTATGATCACAAATTATATTGTGGAAAAGCGGGAAGACAAGGAAGGAGCAGAATGGGATCTTGTATCTTCATCTATCACTGGCACTTCATGTAGAATTCTAACCTTGTTGAAAATGAGGATACTACTTCCGTGTTTCAGCACAAAATCGTTACGGCAATAGTGAATCACTGGAGACTCCTTCTGCTATCCTCATCAAGAGTCAGCTAGGTAACTATTGAAGAAACGTGATTAAGAAAAAAATACACTTTAGACATTTTTTTATTGTTACTCAAAATTTTAATTTCTGTTTTACAGAGAGGCCAGGAGCCCCATTAAAACCAGTTGTTTCTGCACTTACCAAAAACTCCTGTGTTGTGTCTTGGAAGCCACCTCTCAGTGATGGAGGCTCTAAAATTAAGAACTACTGTCTTGAAAAGCAAGACAAGAAGAAGGGTGAATGGGTTGCAGTTACGACAGATGAAATCCACCAGACTGTTTATTCTGTCAAGGGCCTGACAGAAGGTGTTGAGTATGAATTCCGTGTGAAATGTGAAAACCTTGGAGGAGAAAGTGATTACAGTGAAGTATCCGACCCTGCCATTCCAAAGATAGATGTTGATGTGCGTGCTCCTGCCTTCAAGGAAGACCTCAGAAACATGAGTGTAAAATTCAAGAGCAATGCAACATTTGTCTGCAAGATAACAGGACAGCCCAAGCCTGTAATAAAATGGTTCAAGCGTGGAAAGGAAATTCAAGCTGATGGCACTAAAATCAAGATACAAGAATTCAAGGAGGCTACCATCAGCTTGTTATTGCTGATTGTGATGCAGAAGACTCAACTGTATATCAGATCAGAGCAACAAACCAGGGTGGATCCATTTCTGCTACTGTTTCTCTAGATGTTGAAAGTAAGCTTCAAATATTCTCTCTCTCTCTCTCTCTCTCTCTCTCTCTCTCTATATATATATATATATATATATATATATATATATATATATATATATATATATATATATTTTTTTTTTTTTTTTTTTTTTTTTTATCTGGCTATACATACAATTCTGTGTTTAAGAAAAAGTGATGCATTATTTTTCCTTTTCAGTCCCTGCAAAGATTCATCTGCCTAAGAATCTGCAAGGAAAGGAAGCTATCCCTGCCCTTCGTGGTGAAGTGGTCAACATCAAAATTCCATTCAGTGGAAAACCAGATCCAGTTATTACTTGGCAGAAGGGACAAGACCTTCTAGATAATAATGGACACTATCAAGTCATTGTCACAAGATCCTTCACATCTCTTGTATTCCAGAATGGAGTAGAAAGGAATGATGCTGGTTTCTATATTGTATGTGCCAAAAACAGATTTGGAATTGACCAGCAAACAGTAGAGCTTGATGTTGCGGATGTGCCTGATCCACCACGTGGCATCAAAGCCAGTGATGTTTCGAGGATTCTGTAACACTCCACTGGGTAGCACCTGCCAATGATGGTGGAAGTAGAGTAACCAACTATATCATAGAAAAGTGTGCCACCACAGCAGAAAGATGGATTCGTGTTGGCCAGTCTCGTGATACCCACTATACTGTTGTCAATCTATTTGGAAAGACAAGTTACCAATTCCGTGTCATAGCTGAAAATAAATTTGGTCAGAGTGCACCATCTGAGGCAAGTGGACCTGTTGTAACGAAGGAAGACAAATCAAGAGTTCTCAACTATGATGAAGAGGTTGATGACACCAGGCCAGTTTCCAAAACCAAAGCTCCTCACTCAGAGGCTAAGAATGTTCATAACAAGTACATGATTGCTGAAGAGCTTGGCCGTGGACAGTTTGGTATTGTTCACGGTGCATTGAAACCAGCTCTGAGAAAACTTACATGGCTAAATTTGTCAAAGTTAGAGGTGCAGATCAGGCAATAGTTAAGAAAGAAATTGCAACACTAAATGTGGCACGCCACAAGAACTTCCTCTTACTGCATGAGTCATTTGACTGCCCTGAAGAACTAGTCATGATTTATGAGTTCATTTCTGGTGTGGACATATTTGAACGCCTTGGTACAGCCAATTTTGAGCTCAATGAGCGTGAAGTTGTTAACTATATCAGACAAGTATGTGAAGCTCTTGAATTCCTTCACAGCAAGAGTTATGGCCACTTCGATATCAGGCCTGAAAATATAGTCTACACCACAAGAAAGGGAACTAATGTCAAGATCACTGAGCTTGGACAGTCTAGACACCTTACACCTGGTGACCAAATTAAGATTCAGTACATGACAGCTGAGTTTGCAGCACCAGAAATTCATCAGAATGAGATGGTTAGCACCGTGACAGATATGTGGTCTGTCGGTGTCCTTGTGTATGTTCTTCTTAGTGGACTTAATCCATTTGCCGCTGAAACTAATCAGCAAATGATTGAGAGCATTTGCAATGCTGAGTACAGTTTTGATGACGAAGCCTTCAAGCATATAAGTGTCGAGGCATTAGACTTTGTTGACCGCCTACTAACCAAAGAGCGTAAACATCGTATGACTGCTGCAGAGGCTTTGAATCATCCTTGGCTGACAATGAACTCAGAGCAACTGAGCACTAGGACCATCAAGATTACTCGTCACAAGAGATATTACCAAGCCATGGTTAAGAAAGAATGGAACACTGTTGTCTCATCTGCTCGTATTGCCAGTGGTGGTGCTATCAGAAATCAGCGGGAGTAACACTCTCTAAAGTCAAGATTGCACCATTTGAACATGGACCAGTTGCAGGACAAATTAAACACAGTGTTGCTGACGAAGGTGATGATATCAAGCTCATTTGCAACATTGATAACTATGATAGTAGCACGGAAGTAACATGGTACTGTGGAGTAAGACAACTAGAAGAAGGTGCTAAATACGAAATTGCTTATGAAGACGGGCTTGCTTCCATAACTATTAAGGCAATCACAAGAACCGATGATGGAACATACAGATGTAAAGTTGTCAATGAGTATGGTGAGGACAGTGCTTATTCTGAGCTCTTTGTTAAAGGAGTAAGATCCTATCGTGAGTTCTACACTGCACGTGTTGTAAAGAAAGTAAAACGCAGAGTTGACACAGCAAGACTACTCCAAAGACCTCCTGAATTTACTTTGCCATTGTGTAACCGCACTGCTTACATTGGAGAGGATGTGCGCTTTGGTGTCACAATCACAGTGCATCCTGAACCACGTGTGATGTGGTTGAAAACTGGTCAAAAGATTATGCCAGGAGATGATGACAAGAAATACACTTTTATTAGTGATAAGGGCCTGTATCAGTTAGTTATTCACCATCTTGACCCAGATGATGATGCAGAATACACTGTTGTGGCACGGAACAGATTTGGTGATGACAGTTGCAAGGCTCGTCTCACAGTGATACCTCGTCCTGCTCCTGCTGATAACACCTTGAGACCTATGTTCAAACGTGTTCTTGCTAACTTGGAATGCAGAGAAGGCCAGAGTGTACGTTTTGAAATGAGAGTGTCAGGGCATCCCTCATTGAAATGGGAGAAAGATGGCATGCCTTTGGCATTTGGTCCACAAATTGAAGTTGTGCATGAAGGCTTAGATTACTATGTCTTACATGTAAGAGATACTCTTCCAGAGGATTCTGGCACATACAGGGTCATTGCAACTAACTCAGCTGGGTCTGCAAGCTGCCAATCCACACTCAAGGTTGAACGTGTGACACACATCAAGAAGGAGGAAAGTGAGGAAGAAAAGAAGAAGAAACATGATCTTGATCAGCAAGAGATGGACAAAAAAGTAAGACTAACCCAGATACTAGCAGGTGCAGATGTTACCCCACTTACTCCAGTTGCACAGCAGGCACTAAGAGAAGCTGCATCCATGTTCAAGCCAGCAATCACTACCAAGAAAGTCAAGAGCGAAGCTGAGGAAGCCAAAGAAAAGGAAGAGAAAAAGAAAAGAGCAGAAGAAAAGAGGCTGAGAATGCCATATGTTATTCCTCCACCTCGTGTTGTTGCTCCAACTGCTCTTGAGGAGGACATGGAAATCAAACACTTTGTGCCTTTCTCTGATATGAAGTGGTACAAGAAACTACGTGATCAGTATGAGTTCCCAGAGCCAATGGAAAAGTTCCCCCAGAAAAGACTTAAGCGCATCCGACTGTCAAGGTGGGATCAGTTCTATGAAGTACCTCTGCCAAGAATTAAAGACCAATACAAGCCAAAATGGCATATTCCAGTTTCACAAGATGACCTTGAGACTGTAAGGCCAGCAAGACACCGCACACCTTCTCCAGAAATGGAGGCTTACTACAGAATCAGGAGACGCTCTCTTGGTGATCTTTCTGATGAGGAACTGCTTCTGCCTGTTAGAGAGTACTTGTCAATGAAGAGAACAGAGGAAGAAAGACTTAAACTAGAGGATGAACTTGAATTAGGCTATTCTGCTTCTCCACCAAGTCTTAGCCCTGTACGCTTTGAACTCTCTGCACTGCGTCACCCGTCACCTAAGAAAGCTGCATATGATGAGGAGGAAGGGGAAGAAGTTCCATCCTATGACTCCTATCGCATTCCATCTAAATATGAGGCTGGTCCAAGCTATATTGACTTACGTCAGCGTCACGATAGGGCAACATACAGACCTCCAAGACAAAAGCAAAGATTATATGAGGAAAAAGAGGATCAAGAACTGCTTAGGTCAGTAACAACAACCACAAAGTTAACGTCCTACAAGAGCAAACTGCAGCACATTGAGTTTGAGGAGAAAACAAAGGTCAAAAGAAAGGAGAAAACAAGGGTGTCTATGTCAGCAGTAACTGAGGCTGCAGTCATAACTGATATGCCTACAACATTTGTTCCTGGCTATGCTACAGCAACTCGTCCTAAGAAACCTTCTGCATCTCTGGCAGAAAAAGAAGTGGTTAGAACACCTTCACCTGAAAAGACACGCCCACGTTCCCCCAGCTTTGAGAAAGCAGACACTACACCAGACTTATCAACAAAAATTGATTATATGTCAAGGTATGAGTCAAGAAAGAAGGCCTTGAAAACTGAAAGAAAGTTCGAAATTGTGACCCAGGAGCCTTTTACCCTTGACCATGCTCCAAGAGTGACTGTAAGAATGCGCTCTCACCGTGTGCCAATTGGTCAGAACACTAAATTCACACTGAATGTCCAATCTAAGCCAGAAGCACAGATTAAATGGTACCACAATGGAGTTCAAATTGAAGAAAGCAGAAAATACCGTATGTTTAACATGAGTGGCGTTTTGTCTCTTCAAATCATTGATTGTCAGGAAGAGGACAGTGGCACCTACCGTGTCGTCTGCACAAATGCAAAGGGAGAGGCCTCTGACTATGCCACTCTCGATGTTGCTGGTGGTGGATTTTCTGCATATGCCTCACAACGTAAAGATGAGGAGCCACCAACTTCCTTTGTCCCTGAGATGACAAAAACAGATGTTTATCATGTTTCATCTACAAAAGCAGCATCTGTATCAGAAACACAAGTGGAAGTATCCGAAACTAAAACAGACAAGATAGAAGAGACAATTAAGACTGTTGTTCAGGAGAAGCAAGTAACATCTGAAATCAAACTTGAAACTATGGAAGTGACAGCAGTTGAGGATGTTGTGGTAGAAAAAATTTCTGAGACTAAACTTGAATCTACAGAAGTGAAAACATTCGTGGAAGAAGTGGTTGAGGAAAAGAAGTCAACTCTCCCAGCCACAATTTTGACTAAACCACAATCACTAACAGTGTCTGAGGGAGAATCAGTTAAATTCACATGTGACGTTGATGGTGACCCTGCACCCACTATAACATGGATGCGAGAGGCACAAGTAATTGAGTCATCTCATCGTCACCATATTACCTCAACTGAATTTAAATCAACTTTTGAGATTACCCAAGTTGAAATGTCAGATGGAGGTAATTACACTGTAGTGGTACAGAACTCTGAAGGTAAACAGGAGGCACAGTTCAGCCTAACTGTTCGTAAACCAACACCTGTACAGAAAGTTGTTGCTTCTCCTCCTAGAGTGAAATCTCCAGAGTCTCCCGTATAAAGTCACCATTTGGAATTAGGTCTCCACAGAGAATTAAATCACCTGAACCAATTAAATCTCCACAAAGAGTTAAGTCCCCACCCATGGTAAAATCACCTACTCCTAAAGAAAAAACATCCAAGCCAACCTTTTCAACTGAACTCAAAGACATCTCAGCATCTGCAGATACTATTATAAAGCTTACAGTGAAAATGTGCGGTGAGCCTAAGCCATCAATCTCTTGGATGAAAGATGGAAAAGTAAGAGATATTTTTAATACATTTATAAAAAAAAAAGGAAAACATATATATAAGGATGTTATAAAGTTAGAAAATCTACTAACAAATTTTGACACTATTCTCACAGAACCTCTCTCAAGGTGGAAAATATGAAATCTTTGAAGAACATGGTTCAGCACATCTTGAAATCTATGAAGCTGATGTCTCTGATAGTGGAGTATACACATGTACAGCCAGAAACAGTGCTGGATTTGTTACTACAAACTGCACAGTTACTGTTCAAGGTACTGTAATGCTCAATTTACTCAAAATATATTATGATTTTAGTATTATTTTGTGTGTAATTTTGCATGTAGAATTATGTATGAATTATGTAGAAAATGTAAAAAAATATTAACTACTCTTTCCTCTACAGCACGGACAACAACAGTTGCAGTGGAAAGAAAAGCAGAGTTGACAGAGCAAATAGTGAAAAAGGAGATTGCCTATGAGGAAGTACAGTCCTTTACAGAAATGAAAGCATCAAAAACCCAAATGACGATGAGTCAAGGTCAGACTATTACACTACGAGCCAGCATACCTGAAGCCTCCGATGTCAAATGGATCCTAAATGGAGTCGAGTTATCGAATTCTGAGAACTACAGATACGGTGTGTCAGGAAATGATCACACCCTGACAATTAAAAGCATCAGCCATCATGACCAGGGAATTCTCACATGTGAGGCCAAAACTGAACATGGTGTAGTCAAATGCCAGTTTGACACGACCGTCAGTGCTATGCGCTCAAATGCACCAAGTTTCCATGTGCAACCACATTCCCAGAATGTAAACGAGGGACAAAATGTCACATTTACATGTGAAATCACTGGTGAACCTTCTCCTGAAATTGAGTGGCTCAAGGATAATTCAACAGTGAGTAGTTTGTAATTATACATATATATATATATATATATATATATATATATATATATATATATATTTTTTTTTATTTATTTTTTTATTATTATTATATATTATTTTCAGGAACAAAAAAATAGTTTATTTGAGTTTTCCCTCATAGCAGATATTTATTTGAATTTCTCTTCATCTTTGCAGATATCTATTACATCGAACATGAAATTGAGCCGGTCTAAGAATGAGTACACACTTGAGATTCACAACGCTACCATTGAAGACAGTGGAAAATACACAGTAAAAGCAAAGAACAAATTTGGACAGTGCTCTGCAACAGCATCACTGAATGTCCTCAGTAAGTGATCTCTTTCTGAGAAAAAAATGAACACTCTATAGTAGTATAGTATGAGTATGAGCATCCTTTCCATTGCATTATAAATGCATGATCTAAACAAACATGTATGTCTATATGAAGAACATATTCCTGATTATAACTAATTATTACTGCTTACCACTCAAGCTAACAAAATCTAACAATTCCTTCTACAAATGGTACTGTTCGATTCATCTTCTTGACTGTATCAGACTGCATTTTGACATTCTGAAATTAATTACCACAGTACAAAATTAAAAGACACCAAATAATATAAATGCATTTGCAGACTGCATAGCGATAGCTTGTTAACAGCATGGATCAAGGATATAAACATCCAAGCCATTTTTACCTCCCATTAGCCATGCATTACATAGTTTGATCCATTTAAAAAAAATAATTGTGAATGAAGTCAAAATAATCAAAAGACTTTTTTTTTTGCATTATCAAATAAAAATTCCTTAAAGGTACAATCCGAAAATGGTGCAACTGAAGCATTTTTTATTTTAGTAATACCAATCCTGTGTAAACATGTTCCAGCATAATACATATTGAATATGCCCAAATGTTTTAAACAGGAAAGAAAGACCAGTTGCACCATTTGAATTGCCTTGTACCTTTTTATGAAATAAACAGAATCAGTGACATGGTATTTGCTGTACTCTCACAGCTCTGGTTGAGAACCTGCCAAAATGATAATTGTGGAGAAGGCCTCTGATGTTGCGAGCATGCAGGGCAGTTATTCTGCCAAGCATGTGGTTTCAAAATTGCAAGAGACATCCTTCAGCGGTTCCAGCATGGCTGAAGTTAAATTTGAGAGCATGTCAGCGTCTAGCATGACCTCCATGACTTCTGAAAGAATGATAGCTATGAGCTCCAGCAGTATGATGGCAATGTCCAGTCACTCGCATGTTGAGGGTCATCCATCAAAGCCATTTCTCATGGCCGCAAAGGTGAGATGGAAAGTCTGTGCATCTTTGCCAAAACACATTTATGGTTCAACAAACTCAACATCAACAGAACTATATCAGCTTAATGACAGATTAATTTGTTTGTCCTCTCACCAGGTATACCACCAAAGATTGAGGCTGCTCCTCAAGATATCAGTATTGAGTCAGGAAAGGTCCTGACTGTAGCCTGTGCTTTCACTGGAGACCCAACCCCTTGCACAGAATGGTCACATTCAGGGAAGACACTGCCCAGCAAGGAGGAGAGTGGACGATTGCAGATTGAGACTTCTCAAGATGTCACCACTCTTGTTATCAGTGGAGTGAAAGAGACTGATGCTGGTGCATACACCTTAAAGCTTTTTAACGAGTTTGGTTTTGATACCACTACTGTCAATGTCAGGATTCGATCAATGTAAAAAAAAAAAAAAAAAAAAAAAAAAAATTATATAATAGCAATACAATCATCACCCCATTTCCCTCATTCAAATCCTTTTTATTTATAGAATGAGAAAAAAATACTGTTCTTGATAAAGACCTGAATTTCTGTTCTTGTAAATATGAACTTTTTTCTTTTTTTTTTTTAACCAAACTTGACATTCATTTATGCCAAACTAGACTAAAGTCTAAAGTTGTTATAAAATGTGCCATATTGGATAATTATGATCAGAAGTTCAGCACCATTTTGTGACATGTACATAATGTATATAGCCGAATTTACCGGTTATGGAAAATGTATGAATTGTTATTTATGACAATATTAACAAATGAAACAAAAGGAACTAAATGTTTAACAGGAGAAAGTTTCACATGGAACGAATACCCTGTTAAACCTGAAACGAAACGAAACTATGTGCCTCAACAAAAAGTTGAAGTCTTAAGATTGCCTCAACAGGTAGAGAGGCTCCCTGTTGAAGTTAACTAAAATCAGAGAGACAAAGATATGCACTGCACATTTGTGCGTGCAGTAAAGCAGTATACAAGAATTTATGATTTGAACATAAGACCTTGAGTGCTGTTTGCATTACCCTCATGTAAGCAGGATGACTAGGCCTTGTGTTCAGACTGATTAAGTCATACCACCATTTTAATGACAAGCTCAATGTGCGAGCGGCCTGCACAATGAGTAAATGATGATGTTAGTGCACAGTTTCTGGCAATGGACTGTTTGAATTTTGATTTTATGAAAGTAACATCACCTGGCCATTCATTGTAAAATCAATTCAAGTGCTTCTTTGCAGAAGCTGTGCCAACTCTTGGAGGATTGCTAAGTTATATTTTGTGTGTTTGTGTGTGTGCTAGCATTAGAATCTCACTTTGTCAGCAGCCAGGGTATCCATCATGTAACCACAGAGACTTCATGTGCTGTGCAAAGAAAAGAAAAATACATGGATGTAATACCCTGCACATTGATTTATTAGAACTAATTTATGTAGGTTTACCCATATATTCAGCCTCCTTGAGTTTTATGAATTACTGATTTAATAAAGCATGTTTTCAGCACCATAAAATGTTTGTCTGTTTTCCATAAATCATTACAACTTCATTTCATATTTGATGTATGCATTATGAATACTCTGATAATCTTTGAACAATATCTTCAGTGTCTTCACAGCTATGAACGTTTATGATAATTCCTACAGTAATTCTAGAATTGCTGTAATTCCTACTTGCTGAAAGGGTACTGATTATGTTTTGCCTCCCATTTGTACAGTTTAGCCTACATTCATTATCTGAATCCATTCTAAATCTAGAAATTGCGGTAGATATATTTCTCATCACAATTTTCTTTTCAAATGTTTCTTCCTCAAAAGTAAGGTAGAGTGAGGGAAAACGCTTCCTTGGGGTAAACTGTTAGATAAAGTCAGAATACCTTTTCTCTTGTTATCATGGACATTGACAAGAGTGACGTAGAAGTATTAAATGCGAAGCTTGCACTGGTGACATACCTGTAAGAGAACAGAATATATGAATTTGTGATCTCATTTTTTGAGTAACAAGACAAAAAGGATTCTAAAGCTTGTTGTTTTGCATAACGTAGGGACTGACTCTAAAGTTACATGCAAAATTAGTATACACTTCTCTAATGTCAATAGCTTTTGAGGAAAATGATTTACAATCATAAAAACAACTGTTAACTTTTAATCTAGGTGTCAAATATAATGCGCACCTTTTATATTTTTGACATTTACTAAAATAAATTCTAAATCATATGAAAAAAAAAGCTATTTTTCACTAACCGAATGGGCTAAAATGCAAATTTAAAGAATAAGACTTTACAGTTTGTAAATGGTTTTGAAATTCAAGTTATGGCATATTTTGCATATTCAGCAGTAAAAAAAATTTACATATAATTTATAGTTTAATAGAAATATAAAATGTGTGCACTGTATTTGACACCTATGAACAGTTAACATTTTACGATTGTAGGCCTAAGTCATTCTCCTCAAAAGCTATTCACATTAAAAAACTGTATACTTTATACTGTATACTGTCGCATGTAACTTTAGAGATGCATGTTTCATTAATAAATATTTATAGTTGTCTACTATTACTGTTATTTTACCTTTTCTTTTCATTAAAGCAAAAACAGCTTTTCCCACAAAATGTGGGGCATTTTTCCACCACAAAATGTCAAAACCCCCCTTAATATAAATTTTTTAAACTTAAAACTTTTACTACATGTAGAAAACTCATTTTTTGGACACAAAAAAAAGTTTTACAACTGCAGTAGAGCTGTAGTATTACTAATAAACCTCAATAGAAATCACAGTATTACTACAATACAGCTGAAGTAAACTACAATTATACTGTAATAATTCTAACCTTAATTTAAAACAATAGAAAAAATGTACAATTTGCAAATATGTAAATATATAATTTAATAATTATTTATAATTTAATTTATTTAAAATGATGATTGAATGAATTATTAACTATGCACTGTTTTGATGCACACCTTCCAGTCAATCAGAGAATCAAAGAGTCTGATGCGTAACATTGAAAACTAATGCATTTCATTACCTTGCCACTCCCTCAACTCTCTCTCTCTGTTTTCATACTGAATTGGTGCTTTGATTGTATCCATCTTTAAGCCATTTGATTTAACTCATTTTCATGTCTGAAGATCTCTTACATGTCTGAGGAGTTATAAAATAATGCCAATGCATCTACAAAGCAGTGGTGTCATTACCGAGCACAGTTCCTTTGGCACGGATCTGGCACTAAAGTGTGGCCCAGATTAGTTCATCTTTTTAGCCAGAAGTGAACCAAAACAGTGCCATAACCCAGCCCAGGGTGAGCCAAAAAAATAATGGTATGGTAATGGAAATAATGGCATTCTTATATGCCAGAGTTCTGTAAAGGACTGACAGCCCCTATGTGTCTGATAAACAAGAAGCCATTATTATTATTTTTAAATACCCAATACACAATAAATCTTAAACACAGAAATGGATTCATAGTCTTTTAGGCTTTTAGCAGAATTTTAATAATTTATTTTTAAATGCAGGGCATAACAGACGTGTGCTATTCTGTAAGGATGAGTGAATAAATAAAGGTATATACACCTTTATTTATATAGCTTTTAATAATACATATTGTGTCAAAGCACTGAGCAGTATAAAACATTGGAGAATAGAGTGTCAGTAATGTATAATCACAAGACTAAAAACTTAATTTTCAGCTGTAGGCATTTCATTATTGAATGCAGAGACGTTGTCTAGATCAGCTCAGTTTCAATAGGATCTTTGTAACCAAATCGACAATAAACGCTGGAAATTAAGTGCCCCCAACTAAGCAAGCCAGAGGTGAAAGCAGTAAGTAACCAAAACCCTATCTATGACAGAATGAGGGAAAAAAAACTTGGGAGAAACTATGCTGTTATAAACCAGCACTTAATTTACAATTTTCAATTTTAAACACAGCTATCTCGGGTTTTGTAACAGACGTATTGTTTATTTGTTTGTTTGTTTGTTTGTTTGTTTGTGTGTGTGTGTGTGTGTGTGTGAGAGTGTGTGTGTGTGTGTGTGTGTGAGAGTGTGTGTGTGTGTGTGTGTGAGAGAGTGTGTGTCTCTGAAGCTCATCTTGGTGTCCTGGTCTCCTTTGATGATCAAGGTTGTAGACATCATCTCTTGGTGCTGATCCTCCAACTGATCTGAAAAAAAAAGAAGAAATAAAAAACTTTAGTAGATCATTATCAGTATTATACATTACATACTATTATATACACACATTATATACAAGACACATAAATGACTGGAAATTAGCACTACATGCATTCTCTTTTAATGTGCTACTGTTTAGCCCTTTTAAAATACTGAAAGTTTTAGCTACTTTCAGTATTTTAATATAATAATAATAATAATAATAATAATATTCATGAAAATATTAGTAATGTAATTGTACCTCAGGTCTGAAGTCACAGTTTCATACATTTGTTACAGCAAGGAGAGAAAACCTACAATTATATCAGAAACTCAATTATAATTAGTTTTCTTAAGGATGAAAAAATAAATCAATATCAGCTAATGCTACACAATGTTGTATTAGCATTAGCAATATCCTATTAGAGCACATTACTAAAATATTAAAGGAAGAGTTCACCAAAAAATTAAAAACGAATTTCTTTGTTCTGTTGAACACAAAAGAAATAATGACAGAAAATGGCCGTAAACACAAAGTAAATGACAGAATTAAAATTTTGGGTGAACTATTCCTTTAAAGGCTGCAATTAACAACAAAGCCCAATCTACTAAATTCAGTTTCTATTATTATTATTATTTGATACAATAACTAACAATTAAAAAGTATGCAAACATATCAATTGCATATTTGCACATTGCAGTATTCTAGCAACAACATGTGGACATAAAGGTTGCAAAACATTTAAAAATGATTTCGCGTTTAACTAGCAGAAAGAGTTAAAATGAAGGGACGATGATATTTGGCTCACTGGGTGGTTGTTTTATGGTAATGGTTTGGTTCTGCTCCAGCTTGCAAAAAGATGTAGACCAGTTTTGGGCCAACGAACACGAACTATCTAGGCCGCACTTTAGCTGTTGACATGGTCAGATATATATATATATATATATATATATATATATATATATATATATATATATATATATATATATATATATATATATATATATATATATATATATATATATATATATATATATATATATATATATAAAAATATGTTAGTTTGTTGCTTACCGAAGATAACATAGCATAAACATTGCGAATACAGGATGTAATTTTATTCACGGATATGACTGAAATGGATTGTTCCGCACGTGTAGCGGGTAAAATTACACTGTATTTTTTCGCTACAATTTTCGGCACGAATAAGTGTAACATACATATCTAGAAAACACCAAAACTTCACTTACCTGATATGACTGGGCAAATTGTTGTAAATAGGGCGCTTTTCGCCATCTTCTTTTTTAACAGGCCGAGATGAGGACTGCCACTAACCTGGCCCAAATGTTATTGCTAAGTAAATGTAATTAACTACTATCTCTGACTTGTACTAATTTCTACTTCTGCTATCATCATAAGCTCCTCGCACAGAAACGCGTTCCCTATCATCTCAGCGGTTGAAAAACATATGAAGTCTCTCTAAAATTATGACATATATGAGACCATGCTTCACCTCTCACGATGTACTTCTACGGAAAGCGTTTTTTTTTTTTTTTTTTTTGTCACTGTGAACGGTATCGGTTATATCGTTGTGCTTTAATTGCGCTAGTTCACATATAAACACTGTTGTCAAACCTAAATGTATTTTATATTTTAATATCCATCCGGCACAGTAGTCACTACGAAAAAAGCCGTTACGAGTAATCAGCTCGTTAGGCTTGTTGTGAGGCCAATGACATTTGGCGCGAAGGAAGACCTCCAAGTGCAAGCTATTAATTATATCTAAGTGAAATATTCCATAGACTTAGTTTTTGTTTTTTTTTTTTGTTTTGTGTTTTGACAAAATATATTTGTATACTCTACATTACAAAAAGTAATAAAAAATGAATTTGTACTGCACAAAAAAGGAATTAAAAAATTATACAGACTAAAAACCTTTGCTTGTGTTCATCTGAAGAAAGAAAGTCTGGGACTAAATAAGTGAACTTTCACTTTTAATAACAATGCGATGCAGAGGTTAGAAACATATTCCAAACAGTAACTGGTTGAATTAATGAGGAGAGTTTTTAAAATTAAAATATTTTGAAAGGCCACTTTTTGTGTTGTCTACCTCACTATCTAAAAGCATAATTAATTAATAGATAATTAATTCAATTTATCCACTACCTGGTAAGAACATTGCTAAACATTAATTGCAATTAAGCAAACATACAGTGGTCATTAAAACACACTTTTTACTAACATTTGGTTAAAATAATAATAATAATAATAATAATAATAATAATAATAATAATAATAATAATTTCCCAAAAATAATTATATTTGATTTACACTGATTTTACACTTGCATTGAATCTTGTGCAGTCAATATATTACACAGCAAATGGCCCTTTTGAGGAAATGCACAACTTTGCTACTTCGATTTAATAAAGTATAATATAAAGTAAAATTCCCTCAAAATAATAAAATAGTAAAATTTTGATTTCATGCGGACTTTAAAGACAAAAAAACTCGCGTGGATATTTAAATCTACATTAACGCCCCGCCCCAAAAGAAAGTAAGACATTTGAGAACTGGGCGGCACTGCCGCGTCAACGGTCCCGCCCCGTCGCCACGCCGACAGATGTGCAAGATGGCCCAGCGGTTTACATTTTACGTTTGTTTGATTTTGTCCCTCAATCTCTCCATCGTAGTGATTCGGGCAAATGAACCGAATCAAGATTTAAAAATTGAGGTTACGTTTCTGCCAGAAAACTGCAGCCAGAAAGCAAAGAGAGGAGACATGCTGAATGCTCATTATGATGGATATCTAGCTAAAGACGGATCTCAGTTCTATTGCAGGTAAGCACGTTTTTTGTATTCATCAACAAATAGGCCGTTCTATACATTTCTTCTTTAAGAGAGAACACGAGAGAGAGTTGCAAACAGAGTATTTAGTATTTATTCGCGTTGTAGATAAACACTTAACTTCCAGAAAATGCCAAGTAAAGCTTTGTATTCATTTTCTAGTCGTTCAACAACCACGGGTCACCCACATTGGTTTGTGTTAGGCGTTGGAGATGTTATTAAGGGACTCGACTTAGGCCTGGACGGCATGTGTCCAGGTGAGAAGAGAAAAGTTACAGTTCCTCCGTCCCTGGCATACGGCGAGAAAGGAAAAGGTAGGTCTTTTCACTTTATATGCGTAGAGAAACTAACACAGTCCCTTACACAGGTGGCGCTGTTTTGCTTTTTTAATTTGAGTATTGTTTGTTGAAGATGTAGGAGAATTATTTATTTTGTAGGAGAATTGTTGTTGTACTGATAAATTAATTCCTAGATAATTAACATCACATTGCATTATGATCAACAGTATATTTTTCTACCCAATATTATAGGACATTACAAAAACATTGATAATTAAGTTCACATTTACTTGTTTAGAGAGCATTTTACAGTGATTCCAAATCAGCTTAATCAAAATACCCCTACACAACAATACAGCATTAACAAAAAAAAAGAAGTTAAGTTTTCTCTTAAAGATTTTATTTGTCACATACAATGTGTACAAGTACAACTTGTAGTGAACTGTTATTCTGGTACATTCCAGGAGTGTGCAAAGAGAAAGAAGAAAATGTATTAAATGTAGAATGTAAAATAAATACAGCAAAAATTATACATAAAAATAACAATATATAATGACAATAAAATAAAATGTAAAAATGTACACTGTAAACAGGTAAGTGGCTATGTAGAGGTGCAAATGTGCAAATGATGTTAGTAAAGTGCAGATGCAATAGTAGCGATGGCATTATACTATCGCAGTTCTTATAGTGCGGCAATCACACATATTCACATATCCCTAATTTATTTATGAAGGTAAAATAAAGGTTTAAGGTTTAAACCATAAACAATCACCTTTCTGTGATGTAATAGGTCCTGTACCACCAAATGCAACGGTGATCTTTGAGGTGGAGCTGTTGCACATAACCAGAGGACCACGCAGCATAGAAGCTTTCAAAGAAATTGACATTGACAACGACAAGGCCTTGACAAAAGAAGAGGTAGTATATCAGTTAATGCATATTAATAGTTGTATCTTTCTTTTGCATAGCCATATTTATGAATTCTTATTGTTTTTTTATTTATGTATTGTCATTTTGGATTTACAGATTAAGGAATACTTAAAATGGGAAGCAAAGAAGTTAAAGTCAAAGAAAGATGAATCCTATTTTGATGATGTTGTGGCAGATGTGTTCCATAAGAATGATCACAATGGCGATGGGACCTTATCACTAAAGGAGTACAATGTTTACGGTCATGATGAACTATAAACACTACTAGACATTTTTATGCAGCAGGTGCATTGGATATTGTCAACAAGACTATAGAGTTGTAGAGTTGATAAAGGATTTTGTTTTGATGAACACCACTACATTTTGAATAAACTTGACTGAAATACTAACTTGTACTATTGCAAAAACCTAATAAGGCATAAATGTTTTTTTGAAATGCTGGCACCTGCTTAAATTTATCATTATTCTAATGCTCTTCACGCTAAGAAACAAATGTTCTTTTAAAAACTGTTCAAAGATAGTTTTAGGGGACCAAAAATAGGTTTTCAATGGCATAGCTGCAAAAATCCACTTTTTTTGAAAAGCATAGACAACCTTGAACACATCAAACAATGCAAAACTGCACAAATGTGCAATTACTAATAGACCAATATAATCCATATTGATCAACCACTATTTATAGCCAAATAAATCAGGCATTTGAACCCAAGGATTGCTTTTATAGCTCTGTTTAAATCATTATCATATTAAATGGCAACTTTACAAAAATTACTAAAACAGCATTTTATACAGTATACAGTGACCCTGTGAAATAATAAAGAAGTTTCCATGACACATGGTTTACGTGATTTTATGACGGTGGAAAATAGGCATTTCGCTGACCAATCTTAAAAAAGTTTGACCATTGCCATTCAAATCTAGCTATACCCATTAAGAACACCAGATGGCTCTCTAATATAACTTTTTAAAGTTGAATGCACTTTTCGTGAACCCCTACTCTTAAAACTTTGGTGTAATTTATTACAGATAAAAATATATATATATATATATATATATATATATATATATATATATATATTTAAAAAAACAAGTGGTCTGATATTTGGATTGGTGAATTTTTATTGAAGATAAAGATTGGGTAATTGGTTGGGGAGAATTACAGTGTTTTATGACTTATAGACAATCATTATATAACAAGAACATGTACAGCAAGCATGCATTTGAACCATTCCACACGCATTTCCCAAACAACCAGAGGTCAAAAAATTATTAAATGTTTCATGCAGAGAGCTGACATTTTTGAGCACAGACTCAAAACTTGGTTTTCGTGTAAAGCTCTGACTCCCTCAACTCCCCGCATGCCAAAAGTGACGTAAACCACGTCTGTGCCAATATTCAGAGCAGATCCAGACAGTGGAGAGGAGAGGGGTTTGAAGGGAGACGTTGAAATCGTTGTTTTGCTTTCAATGTAAATTGTACAATTTCAGACAAGTCATAGCAGTTTTGCCAAAGCGTTCAAACAAATCACTATTAAAGCATGCGTTTAATTTTAGATAAACTCTGTAAAGGAAAAAAAACAACAACCCGTTCTTTCCTGAAACAACAATTTAAACATTCTAGTATTTTTCATGTCTTAATTTGACTGTTTTGACTCTTAATTTGATCTGTCTGTTGACTTAATTTGACAGACAGATGTCATATTTAATGTAAGTACTATCTAGTCTTAGGACAGGATGGATGTCCAGTGGTTTTGCCTTTAGGGCTCGGTGATTACAGGTCTACCAGAAGGAGTGCTGTTTACAGACCACTAGGTATAGATCTCACCAAAACAGTCATTTGTGTTACATTGTACTTCACCAATGTCAAGATCTCATCACTTAGTTAGCACACCGCTACACATTTAATTCTGTGTATATGTGTAGAATCCAGTGTCCGACTTCTAAATTATCCCACATAATGCAAATAAAATGACTTACAGTTGCATGAATTTTAACAAAGCTCCTTTTGTCTAAAACTGAAATGCATTTATTGCGCTCTGCATTATGGGCTTGATAAAGCAGTCTCAGCATTAAGAGAAAATGAAGCTCTTTATGAAATCTGATGCTTATCCCTGCCCTCCTATTTGTGAAAAAAAAACACGTGGGCATTTTCCAATGATGGACAAAAGGACTGTGCTCAAAACTACCACCTCCCCCTTGCAAAAAGAAACAGAAGGCGAGCTTCCTTTGGGCATGTCAGACTGCAGTTGTGTTATTGCTGCATATCATCCCCATTCTGTACGTATTTTTTCTTTCTATATGACAGCTAAAAAAAACATATTCCAAAAATCCAAAGAGCAATGGATGGACACGTGTAATGTTTTTTGTGCAGTAGTGTGATCACAAAATATAGAGTTCCTAACAACAAGAAGGCAAAGCATAAAGAATAGCCAGAGAAATAGTGACACAACAGCACAAACAACATCTGCACAAAGTCAAGCCAAATTCCAATCCCAAGAGTTCACATACTGCAGCACTCTTGAACAGCAAATGGCAATACCACAACACTGAAGAGAACATGTTTAATCCATTCAGTCTCTTCAGAATGTGTAATACACCATAAATCCATTTCCAACTTTTTCTAGTAACTGCTTTTACAATTTCCATCTGTCTTCTACGTTTGCTGCGTTTATTCTGGTCTTAAAGCATTTCTCTCCTTTTTTTGGCACATACAGTTGGATCACTAAAGTTGTTCTAAAACAATGTTATAGCATGGGCTTAAGATTTGCCTGCATCCTGTTGTTTCCATAAACAACAGCAGCATGTAGGTGTTTAATAGTTTACACGTGTTTTATTTTTACACATGTAAGCCGTATTTCAAGTCGGCACATTCAGACTTGACAGGTCTGCACTTTTTGAGGATGGCCACAGAAAGAACCCCCGAATAAACACCTAACCAGACGTGTTTACATGGGAGGATGGACTAGAGAGATGGAAGACGATCTGAATAAACATAACATTTTGTTCTGCAGTAATACAAATGTGTTTGCTCTTTCATTATGTTTGTTTGTTATGGGTAGATGTAATTGGAGAGGGAAAATATAAATGATTTGAAAGTTCTTGTCATTAGAAATGTTGGAAAGATTTTTCTTTCCTGGAAAAGAAATCCTGTATGGATTTAGGTGCAAGTTTGTAAGCATTTAAATTACATGCATTCTGTGAAATCTTCACAAAATGATGTAAATCAAATGAGTTTTTGACATAAAACAAGCACTTTCCACATCATATAGGTGCAAAACAACTACTCTGGGATATATATGTATGATTTAGCATTTAAACAACTATCTTAAGCCAACAGCAAGTCCTCACTTCTATCAGCAACACACTGCCAATGTGGAGAACAGATCTGAGCACTGAGGTCATACATATCCTATTCATCACGGCTTTAGCATTTCCCTTTCACACACTAAAGCCCCAGCTCCCTTTACAGCAACCCCCCAGACAGAGTCACTGCTTTACATCTGCATTTCTCACTGTGCTTCTTAAACCATGACAAAAAAAAAAAAAAAAAAAACTTGTTTGATTTGTATAAAAAGCTTCAAGATCCTTCAAAAAGAATAGGATGTAAAACAATTGTATTTTGAGAACACTGAACAAGTACTCGACTTGACGATGGGTGTTTCTAAATAGATTTTGTTTCTTTAGTGAATAAAATGAACTCGTGCCAAGCGCAGGCAGTTTTGAGAGAAACTAGAAACATGTGTGTCTTCTCAATTTTGCAATGGTTTCACTAACCAATGGTGTTTTTTATTGGAGGAGGAGGAGAACGAGTAATTCCAGTATTAGAAAAGGCGGTTTAGATATACAAACACTGAACTGTCATTTCTTGATATGCCACGTAACAACTTTTCTCTCATGAATGCTAATTAAATTGTAAGGGAGTATATGAAGTGAAAAGAAGCAATCTTAATGTGTTATTTTATATGAAATGAAGTTAGACAACCAAGTTCACTGAATTGAGGCAACATAACATGCAGAGCTGCAAGTAGCAACACACATATGCTAACAACGGGCCAAAATAATAATGCTATGCTTGGCTGTCATTACTCAGCTAAGAGCTATTTGAAAGAAAACTTGCTTGGGGCTATCTTTTATCCTCGTTATGCCATCAATCAGCGACATAAAGAATAATATAGACACATTTTTGAACGAATCAACTTTCTCTGCAGAGACATGCAGTGTGTTTAAGCATGTAATCATCAATTTCAAGAGCTGTAATCAAAAAAAAAATCAGCTGTCAGAATAACGCAGTGCGACATCAGATTGACGTCAACATTTTTGCCAATAATCTAGTGTTCAAAGATGTCAAAATTTATCTTTCTCCGTGTAAGTTTTCTTAAGATAAAATGACAAATGCCAGTGTTCGCACAGGAACGTTTACATAAGGCTATTGTAGGGCTTTTAACTTTTTAGCAGCACTGAAGTTATCAATCACACCCCCACAATGGAACAGGCAAGAGACCAACTATACTAACCACGCATTCCTGTAATGGAGGGTGGTGGGAGGGGGGAGGGGGGAGCGTGACTACCGTTGGATGTGGACACTGGTACAATATGGACAATGGTCTTTTAATATGATATCAGAAGCATGACTAAGAGTTTTATAAAATATTTACTTTTTTGACCATTTGTGAACCTGGACCACAAAACCAGGCTTAAGTCGCTGGGGTATATTTGTAGCAATAGCCAAAAATACATTGTATGGGTTAAATGATGAATTTTTTCCTTTATGCCAATCAGTAGGACATTAAGTGAAGATCATGTTCAATGAAGATATTTAGTAAATTTCATGCCATAAATATATCAAAACCTCATTTTTGATTTGTAATATATATTGTGAACAGTTTTATTTGGACTTTGAAGGTGATATTCTCTATATCTTGAGTTTTTTACAGCCTCAGATTCTCAGATAGTATCTTAAGTTCTATAATATCTATAGTATCTTAACAAACTATACATCAAGGCTTATTTTATTCAGATTTACACTTATGACTGGTTTTAGTAACATGACACTGAAATCTGAATCTCAGAGAGTCATTTTGTTCAAATGCTATTGTTTAGTTTTTCCAAAAAAGTTGAGTAAAAATATGAATTGCTTAATGTATTGCATGTAACACATTTTGAGAAATAATAAATAAAAAAACAAAACAACCACAGCATACATTTATTATACAAGGTAAGCTGAATGATTCTGTCATAGTATTTTATAATTTTAAACTCTTTGTTTAGTAAAAATGAAAATTACATTAAATTACATTTTTAAATAAAGCATTGGATTGGTGACCTTTTTTAGTTGACCCACATGGAAATGCCATTAATGACTTTGAGCAACCCAGCAAACTCAGGTTATGCTCTGAGACCGACCTGTTAGTCATGACTCTTGTGAGCATTTAAGTGTGTGACACACTATTTTGTCTGCCTTGAAATATGTCTACCTTGCAAAAACTGTGCGCACTTTTATTATTGACAGAGATTTAAAAAAAACTGCAGGAAGTTAAATGTAAATCTGAATATTGTTAATTTGAGTCTTTCATCACTCCAGGAGAATTTCTAATTTGAAGAGTCACCCCTGACCTCCCCTGTTTTATGAAGCTCTGGAAAATCATGCTCTCCATGGCGGTCCCCTTTTGGAGCCTCCTATCCAAACTGTCTGGAAAGTAAACAAATGTCTCAGCCCCACATTCAAGTAGACGACCACCATCCTCCCCCCAAGATATCCCAGCAGTGAGTCATATATCCAGCCGTCTTGCATTTGCTAACATTTTCCAGTAGGTGCAAATCATTTCCCCTGACCAAGAAAAACCAATTTCTTTTGTGGTTCCTGAGTTAGAAGCACAAACCTCAAAAGAGCCCTCCCCCTATTTTTCCTCTCTGCTAACACTGCATGGGTCTACAACAAAAAAGTATGTTTTACCGAATTTATTCTACAGCTTTCTTTCTTTTAAGGGATTACATTTTTAATTATCAACTTATTCCAAACTATGTTCATTAATAACACGTTGTAGCTGTCATTACCTTATTCTTAATTTATTGTAGATGACTTTTGATAGAGATCTACTTAAGACCAACATGTTTTAGTGCAGTGGTAATTTGTTCTGGAGGTAGTCATCTCTAAAAATGGCTGAAACAAATGGAGGGAATACACTAACAAGATTAAGGTTAAGATTAATATAGTTATGGATTTGGGAGACATATCGTGCTTAATAATATTATTTTACTTTATCCTATCTCAGGCTGTAGGCCTATGTGTAATACAATACATGGCATCTCACATTTATGAACTTGAAAACAATATTATGTGGATGATTCAAGATTCATCTGATATTCTATAAATGTGTTCACCCACAAAATGAACATGCTAAAACTGTACTCACCCTTAGGCATCCAAGATGTAGAGTTTGTTACTTCATCAGAAGAGATTTGCAAAAAAAATTGCATTACATCACTTGCTCAACATGCTTTGCAGTAAATGGGTGTTGCCCAAAAATCAATAAGTAATCCTTATGATTTCAGACAATCAATAAATGTCTCGTGAATTGAAAAGTGTGACTGCAAGAGAGAGAAAACTCCCCAAAACAAAACAAAAAAGATGTAGGGTGTGCTGAATTTGGAGCGCTATTGGTTTAATTTATTATGTTTATTTTCTAGAACTGCTAGCAATAAAACCTCTGGTTAGAAGGAATAAACTGAAGAATACCTTATGTGAAGAATACATGCAAGACATAAAAGACCATTCTATGTGGAAACATTCTCACATGTCATGCGGAAAAGTTCACGCATGGAAAATACAGACAACCATATATAACAGAAACTTCCTCAACTACATGTGGCGGCAACATGTTTCTGAAACAAACTGTCCCAGGAGACCTGACAGACTGCAGATCATAGGATCAAAGTTATCAGTTATTTAATAATCAGTTAATCAGTAATGAGACCAATGTAATCTCTGTGTGTGTGTATACATTATATATATATATTTTTTTTTTTTGGCCATAAAACATGTTTGGTAAACATTTGTACCTTGAATGGACTATCCGCATGTTTTGTGTTTCCGTAGCTTATTTGTGCAGACCTATCTAGTGAAGATGATTTTAGCAAGAAAACATGGCTCAAGGTTAACATTGTAAAGATCATCACAGATTTGCCTGGGGATCTCAGCCATGTGCAGAAATAGTTAGTGCCGGCTAGCAGAGTAAAGCATGTGGGAGGTTTTTAACAGGAAGATGTCTTTGTTCAACTTACATTTCAGTCACAGAGATCCTCTTACAATAGTACATGATCCCTGTTAGGGGAAAAAATGATTGGTACAAATCAGAAAAACATATCCAAGCAAAGAAAGACAAATTGCATTAAGTTTATTGCTTTGTTCAGTCCTAGAATGTAAGCAATTTATGTCAGAAAGTACCAATAAACCAAAAACTATTATTTATATGGCAAAATTATAGAAAATGTGTTTTCCTTTTAATCCTCTTAATTTCTAAATACTAACATGAGAAAATTGTATGAAAGGATAATGTTAAATACAAGGTAAATTGAGATTTTGGGAAATGTTCATTTTTGAGTTGTCATGCAGAAGTCCAAGAAGACAACTTCATTTCATACCGGAGTATAAGAACTGGCTGAAAAATTTGTTTATAGCTGTATTTGGCAGCTGTTTCCTTGGAGATCTAATTATTTCCATTCTCTGTGAGACTTTGCAGTGGGTCAAAAGCAACCTTGATTAAAGTTGATCGAACAGCACCACCAGCATGTCTCTGCAAGGCTACGTAATTTTATTCCATGTGCATTTGCATTTTAAACACATTTAACATACTGTACAAAAGAGCGTTAAAACGTGATTTACAAAGTACTGCAACTCATCCCAAAATACATAGTAAAGACAATGAGCAGACTGTATATAGAGATGTGGCGGATGTTTAAAAAGCAATTTATTTGAAGTCACTGTGAGGTTAGGTGAATTTTGAAGAAGCTTGTCATTAAGTTTTGAATATTAATGCTTTCACTCAAGCAATAATACAAATACAAAGCTATACATACCAGTACAGTGTGTCAGTGCAGATGATAATCAGCTTCTGACAAAATTAGCAGACAAGAAATCAGTTTAAAAATGTAAAAACATGAAAAAAAAATTCTTTACTCGTGCTTATTGTTTGGATAAATGTGTATCTGTAATAGAATCACAACTCACTTTGTTATATATAAGGAAAGGATTTTTCAGCTGTCAGGGTAATGTAATATTTTCCTGATATCTCTGTTTTTCATTCTTCATTAAACTGTGTTCAGAGTAAATTTTGCAGAAAACTGTAATTGCAAAGATGATAATTAGTTTGGTCCCTGGAGTACAGAAACAAACATGTGTGTGTTTCTATTTTAAAACAAAAAAGCTGCTAATTTTTCTTCTTCTTCTATACTTATTTGAGCTACCATGCCAAAGCCTCGAATTTCCCCTCAAAGAACAAAATACCAATATCACATTCAGTGTTTCTATGTTCTATCTATTTACATGAGGAAAGTGAACATAAAAAGCAAGCCAGTATAAGTCAGTATCTGGCCGTTCTCCAGATGAGACATTCCTTTGAATAAATCAGTCATTGTGTTTGAGTGGGTGGTGCAATAAAGAGTTCAGCATTTGTCACCATTTTCAATGCCTTTCATCACAACCACTAAAGCATGCATCTCCTGCTAAGAAGCGAGGGAACAATCTACAGTTAATAGATAGTAAAGAAGTGGAAACTCAAATGCATTTACTATTTCGCATAAAAGGTAAATATAGTCAAACGCGGTTTGCACACATATACATATATATATACATATACACACACATATATATATATATATATATATATATATATATATATACACACATATATATATATATACACACATATATATATATATACACACACATATATATATATACACACACACATATATATATATATATACACACACATATATATATATATATATATATATATATATATATATATATATATATATATATATATATATATATTTTTTTTTTTTTTTTTTTTTTTTTTAAATACTACCATTCAAAAGTTTGGGGTCTCCAAAATTTTGGTAAAAACAGTAATACTGTGAAATATTATCTCAAATTAAAATAAGTGTTTTCTATTTTATTGTATTTTAAAATGTAATGTATTCTTGTGTTGGCAGCTGTCTTTTTAGCAGTCATTATACCAGTCTTCAGTATCCTTCTGAAATTGTTCTAATATAACGATCTAGTGCTCAAGAAAAAAATAATGTCCTCAAATGTGAAAAGCAGTTTGTAGATTTTTGCAGCATTCTTCAATAAGTTCAAACACCATTTTTTTGCAATGTAAACATTATCACTGTTACTTTTACCATTTGAGTGCACCACTGCTGAATAAAAATATTAAGTTTTCATTTAAAAAAAAAAAATAAATTTGAACATTATACTTATGATGACTTTTAGACACTGTATTGAAAGAAACATAGACCACACAAGACAACCACACTTGCTGTACATTTCCCAAAGCAGCAGACTTCTGGATTGGTTGAATATACCGAGCAGATTTCTTTCATGCCAGTGGATCCAAAGCAGCCAGACATGAGCACAAGCAAGCAAGGAAAGCACTATAACTCATTGCAATGTCTGCCCCTACAGCTTTTACCTTCCTCTGGGCTATATTCTCTTATGACCCAATACTTGGCAGCCTATTATAAGAGTGTGGAAAAAAGGCCTCCCACTCCTGTTTTTGGCATGAGAATACCGCTTCATGCAAGTGATGTTACAGTGGTTTGGAAAGGCTATTGGCCACTCCATTGGGCTGGGCTGAGGAGAGCTGCCTTGAAACTCAGCCCACCCCCTCCTCACCTCGGCTCCTCCATGCCGTACAAGCAATGGAGATGGAGAGTAAATCAAGTGCCTGAAGAACATGGCTCACAGCTGTTTCCTCCTCTTTCCCTCAGAAGTTTTTCAAAGACTGAAGAGGATTCAAACACAACATTAGTCAAGCATTATTTTGAATACCATAAGTCCTCTGGTTCACCTTTTGCTAGATATTTTCATATTTAGATAATCCCAGCTGGTTTTACTCCAGAAAGGTGGAAAATATTTCCAGTACACATGAACAGCTTTTGTTTTACGTCTAAAATACCTTTCAAGCTGGATTTTCATTACATACCACTTGACATTTAGAAACAATTTCCTCATGAATGCTAGTTAACTAGAAGCTTAGTTTGGCAATGAGTTCAATTTAGTCATAATATGACTAATTCAAATACAACTTCAACTGTCCCAGTGCTGTACCGTCAGCCAAAATGGCTCAGATGAGATGAGGGAGTGAAAATAAGAAGCTAATCAGTAGTGAAAACACTTAATTTTTCATAAAATGTATCTAAGCAAAAACTACTATCTGCTTATCTGATTATTTGAAATAATAGTTATCTTAAATTTAAAGGTATTGTTATTAATCATCCATAGGTATACTTGAATATTTGTATACAGTGGGAACTTGCTAACACGGTAATTGTAGCCAATTTCAGCTGTTTTGCTAACTTCCTTTTCCTCTTCCTCCGCTTTGCTAACTACCCTTCCCCAGTCCCTCACGCCCCCTCACTAAAACCCTGCCCTCTGAAGACAAGTCAACCAACGTGACGTGACGTCAGATCAGTAAAAAGAAGGGTGAATTATCTGATTGGCTAAAACGCACAGGCCACTTACCTGAGCCCTGCTGTAATCTAAAGGTGTCACAGCTACAGGTGTGATTTCTCAGGACATCAGGCAGAAATGATTTAAAACACATTCAGAACCTTCAATGAAGAGGAATTACAATATACAAAGCATGGACAGAAATTGCCAATTGTGGCACAGTGCAGTAAATATATTTATCCTACACTTATTATAGCACACAATTTAATACACAATTTAATCAAATACCCTAGACAACATTAAGTGTATACATTACACTTAAATGACAGTTTATTTCTACTTTATAGCACTATATACAATTTTAACAAATAAAATACTTTTTCTTGCAATAATTACAGGACAGAGCAAAACCTGGCACTATACAGTCAAATAAAGTATTCGGTTAAAACCACATGCAAAATCTTGGTCATCTTTTGCATAAATGTTTGTGTTCACCAGAGAATTCATAGTAACATACCCACGTTCGGAGCATGTGAAATATGCTTAATAAAATGTGTAACCGGACAAGTCAGTGGAACTGTACATGATTTCTGACCAGCAAATGGAATGTTTAGCTTGCCCCATTGTCTAGTATTTACCACAGAGACAATGAAGAACAGACAACAGTGAATTTAAACTCAGAACAGCAGAAAATGAGTTGCTCTTTAACCAAAATATACCTTTCACCATTGTCTTTCCTTCTTGTTTTCCTACTAGGGGTTAAATATGTCATCTGCAACCCAAGACAAATGGGACACAAACTCTTTCTTGTTCCCTTGTAAAAAGGAGCCTATGAGCAACAGCAGTAAAGTCAGTGCAGTTAAGAGTGTCATAAAGCCAGTTTACTGTCCTTCTTAGCAACTACACCAAGCTAAACAGACTTTATCAGCAAATAATAACTCAAAACAAAGAATTACAGTGACAATACATAATATTAGCAAAGAACAAACTATCTTTAAAGAATAGAAATGAAGAACATGCAGTGTAATTCAACAGAGACAGAGTGGATGCTTATGAGAGAGCACTGACAAAAGGGGGAGGAAAATTAGGGTTGGCAGCATTCTTCTTACTTAAGGCTGTTAAAAAAGAGGCAGCAGAGAGTGGGGCTGGGTCTGATTGCTGCTCTGAGCAGGAAAAACCTCAGTCTGTCTTCATGGTGAAGCGATAACCTGGACTCTTTTTTCCCTTCTCTTCCCGGTTACTTTGCCCGCAAGAACAGCTCATGTCTTTGATATGGGCATAATGATATTTCAGCCTTATAGGACTGTCCTGTTTCTGGCTTTATCTGTGGCTTTTTTACAGTTTGTGAAATGCCAAGACGAAAGTGGTAAGTTGCTGTTTATTCATGAAGCTAATTGTGCTGATGCTTTTGATTTTGTTGTAAAACTTGTCCTATTATTATTATTGTTATTTTTTTTAACAAAGAGGATTACTTAGGTTTACTAAATGTTACTACAGTTAATAGATAGTAAATGCATTTGAGTTTCCACTTCTTTACTATTTCGCATAAAAGGTAAATATAGTCAAAAGCGGCTTGAACATAAAGATGCTTAAATGTTAATGTAATTGTTGGTGGTTAATTTTAAAGGATGTTGCATGCATTTGGTTGTATACTTTTGACCAGAAAGCTGGTCAAAGTGGTAAAACCTAATTATTAAGTTTTGGACCTCACTGTACTTTTGACCAGAAAGTTTTTACCAGTCATGGCATGTCATCACCATACTGTAACATGATTAACAGTGATGTCACTGGAGGTTTGTGACATATAAGAATGGTCAAAGGGCACAGTTTACGCTTAACTCTTCATCATGCACCATCACATTTGTTGTCTACCCACATCAATATCCTCCTCTCACATCTGCTGAATCGATTTCAGCTTTAGCACTGCACTCACATGTCTCTAAAGGAACACATCTTGCATCTTAATGCATAGCAGATGTGTGAGAGAGGCACTGACTCTGAACATGCAGGAAAAGGGAAAAAAAACACCCAGCCGAGAAAACACCTGAGTGCTATTACCTCAGTCATGAGGTAGATCATTTTAACCATGTGACGTAATTTTTCCTAAATGATGTCACCAGACAAAAAGGGGAGTGTTCTCTCAGGTTCTGTTGATCTTAATGTTTAGCAGATTTTGATATATGCGTATCTGAACAACATGTTTTATGTGTGCCTCTTGGATTCAAAACCTATTGTTGAGGTTTTACAGAGAGTGCGCCACCTTGTGGTAAATGATCATTACAACTGAAAACAAAAAAACAAAAACAAAACAATAAATTAATTTTTTTGTGTATCTTCATAATAGAGCCAAAATACAAAAAAAGAAAAAGAAATATTTCTTATTTGTAAAGAGAGATTTCTTTTTTTAGATATACACCAATCTGTTTAGAATTAATGTTCTTTATATGAAAATTACTTTGTAACTTTATTCTCTTTAGCATTTCTCTTGCACTATCTATTTTGGGAGGCATTATCACATTACCATTAAATTGCCTGCTAATGTGCATGTTTGCATTTGAATAGGCCCTATAAACAAATTAAGTCATAATCAATACATTGAAAGTATAATTAACAGATGTTTTGAAAAAAATAAAATTAACAAGACTTATTTGTCACTTGATGAAAATGGCTGATGTCAAATTGGTTTGGTTTCAAGCAAGTTGAAGTCAATAACTGAAAGCAGCTGCTTCTTTCTAAATAGTTTAGTTACAATGGTAATATTTATGCAACGTAAAGAGAAGAAAATTACTTTAGAAAAACAAAACAACAAAAAAAGTTAATGTGCCTTTGTGCAAATGTGATTAGGTTGGTAGTATTTAATACATAATGCGGAAAAAAAGCTGCAGTTTTTCCTCACCCTGTGCTTTAACACAAACATCTGCCAAGTAAGCACCACATAAAGTCCAAATTAAGTTGTTCTGTTCTTCGTCTGCTCTATGTGACGCTTCTTTTCATCTGAGCATTGTCACATGGAACAGTTTAAATGCCCTTAATCTTTTAGATAATGTGTAATTTTATGTAAATTTGGTTAAACAAGTCAACACAAATTACTTCTCACAGTAACGTACAGAGAAATGCTGTAATTTACTTCTGGCCCAAACAGAAGATAGTCTAACATTAAACAATAGTTATATGTTTTTTGGGGGCCTTTTTTTCCATAATCTTGTGGAGCCTCTATGCTATTCTTATTATTTAGAACGAATGGTATGCTTTTGTTTAAAAACTGGTTCCAGTCATTGTTGCCACAAAAATTATACTACAACAAATAGGGTGTTTTCACTTTACAGCTAAATATCCAAATATGTGCATTCGACCAAGTCCACAGCTTATGTGCTGATGGAAAACATGTGCTGCATTTTTGAGCTATGACTTGATTACATGCCTCTTTGGTCCTGAAAGAGGGAGGGAAAAGAGTGCAAGAAAGGGGGACAAGGAGAGAGAGAGAGAGAGAGAGAGAATCCTATTCTCTCTTTGACACCAACCTTTAACTCTAAAATCTTTACTTTACAATCCATAGCATCTTTGATCACTGGGCGTCTCTATGGAATAAACAATTTAGAGGATGGATTTTTAATGATGAGCTCTCTCTCGAGCCTGCTCCATGGGAACTACTTATAAAGTAAATTATGGCAGTCAGCAAATGCAAGCCCGGGGGATGACTTCCAGATGTTAAACTGGTTGCTTTGGCAGTATTTGTCAAATATTAAAACAAATGCTGGCTAAAACATGCTTGCGGAGGAAGTCACTGTAGCTGATGTAAAGAACACCGTGTCTTCGAACAGCAAAGGCTGGAGGACAATTGGGGTTGGAAAATTAGAGCAAATGCTTCATAGGCCACTCTATGGCTAAGAAAAGTTGTTCGTCACGTGCGAACTAAAAAAAAAAAAACATCTCACACTAAAAGTCTTTACCCTCATGTACAACAGATGTAGTTAAAAACATTAAAATATTGTTTTGGCAGTCTTACAGGATCAGGAAGCAAGGAGGATGAGACATATGCCAAACATGACTGTGTAGAGAATGCAGAAGTTGGCAGTGGAGAAAATGATGAGAACTCCCATTGAGATGGTTTATAAGCTTTATAAGTTTACACAGCTGTTCATACTGGTCTGGAGATCATCTGGATTTGGCCTATATAAAATTTTTGTCCTATCTGTGTCTGTGCTACACTGTTTCCCAAAGCCCCATCTTGATGGATTATAGAAGAAGCTTAGTTTTGCTTTGATTAGCTGTGTCATATTAGCAATTTCTCTCCTAAACAAAAAAAAAAGAATCATTTAAATTTCATTAGAAATCATATTGTCATACTACTTTTATAACGTAGCTCTTTTCTGGAGTTTGACATTCCCACTTTTCATTCACTTTCCTTACTCTATATGGCCAGAATAAAATTCACCTAAATGGGGTGTCTACCCCGTCCAACTTTTATTAGCTCACCTGTCTGGTAAAAGTCTGCCACTCACCTCCCAAAACAAAAGTAGAGTATCTGGAAAATGGAAACCCAATTTTCCACCACTGTAGTAGGTTTCTGCTAAAAGAGTGACTAAATATTAACAAACCTTGATGTCTCGGCTGGTTAACTGGTTAACATATAGGCATACCACTAACAAGATTCTCATGTTCTACATCAAAAATAACAGTAACATACTGGTGCTCCTAATACTGATATTTAATGCATTTTTACATAAGGGTCCTCTGTGGCTGGCCAGCTTGAAAATATATCATGACCAATTTTGATTTTTACGAGGAAAATGTGGTTTTCTGGTCTATTAGAGCTCTTTTGTGTCAGGCGTCGAGGCAGGATAGTTACTGTTCTCAAGAAACCAAACCCTGTAAGGAGAATGCAGTGACATGTTGACTTTAATATAGCAACAAGATAAAAATGATACAACGTTTGGATTCAGTCCATAAGAGCAATGCAAAGTAGAAAAAACTATTCAGTATAAATATTCCACGTTACTTTTGACTTTTGCCAGTCACTAATAGAACACAGCCCTATAATTATAACTACAGTGCACTGAAAATGAAACAGATGTCACAAAGTCTAGAAAAGGGATTGAGGGCTAAGCAGAGAAGTCCATTTTCAATTCAAATTGATTTTGAATTTGTTTGGGTTTTTTTCGGAATATTTTTGTTTTGTTTGAGAGATCCCTAACGAATCCACCTTTGCTAATATATTTATTGCAGTATTTGTTATTGAGCTTCAGTTGTGTAAAACTGCATATTGATGGAACTGATCCTACTCTAGAGAAAAACGAGAACTCTTGACATGAGAACACACTGTGCTTTTCAACACAAGCAACTATCCTGCACTTCATTCACTCATAACTAGGACATCTGAGTCAGCCTGGTTTATATGGAAACATCTGCACAGTTTATTGAGTCATGGACGCAGCAAGATTAGATTCTAATAGCGTGTGAAAGACACTGGGATCCTGAGATGCCATATGGTAGTCACATTTCATTTTAGAAATGCCAAGGATCTATTAGAAAATTATTTCTTTACTTGTTTGTTTGAAATATCCATCAGTTACAAAAGAATAACTGGAGTTTGAAGTAGGCTAGTTCTCAAACTGAAAATCAGGGGCTGATATACCAAATTACTGTTTTGAAGCACAATACTTCTATTCTTGTAGCTTCTAACTTGCAGCTATTTGTATCCTAAGTTTATAAACTAAAATGTTATATGCAATAGGCCATTTTCTCCCGTGTGCTTTCTTTATATTCAAGATATGTCTGAACATCAAAAAGATTCAAAAGCTGTTAAACATTGTTCGTGTATATGGCATTAACATGCTGCAGTATCCTTTGAATAAACTAGCAATAAACTTTAACCAATAGATCAAAACTACTGCAGCATTTCATATATCAAAGTAAAGAAGAAAATGTGATCCAGGCACAAAACTCTCACTCTGGCAGGAGCTTTAAAAACACATTCACAAGAAAGACATTTTTCCACCTTGTAAGTCAGTTCATTTTCGTATATTCACCGCAGGACACTGGCATTTCCTCTGGAGAGAACGCTGAGTAATGTCTAGGTCCGAGCAATGATATCATTCCCTGCTGTCTCACGATGGTTAGAACAAATTTACATCTCCTCATTTACTTGCATTTTAGTAAGCCAATAAGGAGGTTTTTGTTATTACAAATATAATGGACGCTAATTAAGAATTAAAAGTGACAGATCATGAAAAACTTTTTCTATGTATAAGTGCAATATCTGTGTCTCCAGTGCATCTATCAATCCATAAAATGTGAAAAAGAACAACATAGTAATTATATATATATATATATATATATATATATATATATATATATATATATATATATATATATATATATATATATATTTTTTTTTTTTTTTTTTTTTTTTTTAGTAAGCCATTCTCTGCAAGCTTGTAAAAAAAAAAAACGAGCTGCTCTGTGAAGTAGAGGGGTGGATCTTATTACAATATACTCCCCCTAAATCTGCTCCCCAGCCACCACACTGGCATTTGCAAGCGATAAACGTGTACCAGTTCTAATCACAACGTGGTGAACGTTCGAGCAAAGCATGCAAGCTGTTCTGATTTTGGCTTCACCGATGAGCAAAAAACACTATTTAGAGTTCCAGCCTCAGTGGAGACAAGAAATCATTGTTAATTCACTGTATATTATGCTGCTGATGATCTTCACAAACATAACGTTATACCTCTGTTAACTGTTTTTGTAGAACTTATAATTAACTTATGTGTATTGTGACAGTTGCAGAACTAGTACAAATGCTGTTTGACAGCTGCTTTCTGTACTTAGGATGTAATATGGTTTAAAACACATGATAGAAATGATAATCAAAACGAAACAGATGTTTGAGGCAGAATATCTGAGGTACTAGCTGTAAAGGCACAGCCCTACACTGGAAAGGTAATTTGCATTTAAAGAGATATGCACGAAAACAGCACTCAATTAAAAAAAAAACATTTTTAAAATGACACAATAGATTATTTGTATTATTTGAGATATTTTGAGCTTAAACTTTACACATTCAGTGATGCCTGAGACTTATATTACATATTGTTAAAAGTAGCATAATAGGTATGATTTCTTTTACAGAGTGTGTTGTGTCAAATGATTAAGAGCACTGAAATTACTGGGATGATAATCACTTAGATTCAGATGAGTGCTCTCACAAAACACTGCAGTCAAACCAGCTGCTGATGACCTGGAACTAAATCATGAAGAAGAATACAGTATTGACTATCATCTATTTCTCATCTAATCAACAATGCTATTGTATGCTATTCCTTCGTTTAAGTTGAAAAAAAAAATTGGGTTCCTCTGTAAGAATATTTCAAATATTTTCCTAATGGAGTATAGAATACCAATCAGGAACTGTGTATGCCTATTATTTGTTTGATATTATTGCACATGCTGGATGAGTTTGCAATACATTGTAAAGTACATATGTTAAAGCTCTATAATACACAACCAAGAGTCAGCAAGATTTATCACCTTTGGAAGAACCGACCTTTAAGCTGACCTTTTGACCATCCTAAATGTCATGCATTAAGATGATATAAGGCTCTATAAACCTAAAAGGTTTTCTTACAAGAAGAAGGGTGTTTTCTAGAGGAGTAGGGTGAAATCCAGCAAGCTCATATCCATTACAATTGATTTAAATTATCTAAAACAAACATATGTGGATTTATTAATCTGAAGAAATTTTTTTGGTCTTCCAGTCTATTCACAGTTGCTTTTATTGACAAAACATGAAACCGATGGTTGAGGTTGTAAGATAATGAAGGATAGAAAAAGAGAAAAAGGCAAGAGGATGATCTGAAATGTTTCACAGTGTGGGGTCAAATGAAGTAAATGTTTACATAAATCCTCTTCACTGATGGGTCGAGGTTCTCCTTCCAAAACAGCGTAATATAAGCTAGAATCATGACAGACCAGCTGTGGAAGCTCTGCAAGCTCTCACAACATCCAAACAAAGCAGAAGAGAAGGAAACACGCTACAAAGAGAAACATAAGGGAGGGACGTTTCCAATCCCTGGAAAGAGTGAGTGGGGTTGTTCCTCACAGGATGCAGACAAAAAAAAAAAAAAGTACAAATCCACAAACAGTATATACATTTATATATATTTATTTTACATTATCTCTTAGGAATGTTAAATCATTAATATCTTCCTTTTACGTTTTCTTAAAAGTTAAAATTTTATTTATTTTTAACTGAAGATGTTTTCCTCCTGAATATCCATGAAAGGAGGTCAGTAAAGCAATGAGTAAACTTATGTCAGGTCATGAGATTTTATGATCTTAGCCAAGAATGTAACTGGTAATGACCTGCAATTTCTTGCCTGACAGAGAAACATTTACCCTTCAACATCTAAATGCATATTAGGTTTGTATAAAAGTGCAGGAGTTCAAGTTGAGTAAATATTAAGAAGCAAGCTAATGAATTCTGAAACATCACTTTGTTATGGATAGACAGCTGTCTAGGCAGCTGGCATGATAAACAGAACTACAAAAATAACATTTACAGTTTTTTAAACATTTAAATTGTTTAAATTGAATGAAACCCCCCCCCACAAAAAGCATTAAGCAATTCTTTGAAGTTCTTGTTTTAATTCCACACACCCACTTATATAGACATAGATGTGGGAGACACTAACTGTGCGTTATTACATATGTCTGAAGCTAAATGCAAACACAGAACTGTTACTAAAGATAGCTTTTTCCTCCTTTTTTTTTAATTATAACGAAATATGCCATTTGACTTCACAGGCCGCCATATACTAAAATCACAAGTTCTACAAGTGTATTATAAAACAATCAATTTAATGATATCTTAGCCATGGGGTGAAACATTTGTTTAAAAAAAAAAAAAGATAGTTTGTAGATAATGTGAAACTTCAAGATGCTAGTGGAAGCCTTTCTTTTTAATTTAGGTAAACTTTTTAAAGATGGTTTTTGAAGTTGAATAAATATAGATACCAAAGAATACGTCTAATTTGAATGGTGTTGGTGTTAATCAAGCCTAATCAAGCATGAAACAGGTTAAAGATTAAAAACAAAAACACTTCTGGGCCAAGTTCTCACCGTACATCTTTGAAAGCAGAAAAAAAATCAAAAAGGGACATATCCAAACCAGAGGAAAACATGTGTCCTTGTACAAACTAAGTTGTTCTCCAAAATCAGTGTGACTTTTCATTTGAAGAAAAGTCCTCTTTTGTGTCTCAGCAAAGGGTAGCCACAAGGACACCAATGAGAGTCAAGGCTTGAATAATCATAGGTTTCAGAGTCACTTTGAGGTCTGGAGTGACAGTTTGAATTACAATGCGGACATCCCATTTTCACACAGATTCTTCAAAAAGAGGGAGTTGTGTGTGAACTGTAGAGAACTCTATCAGTTAATTACAAGAGAGGTCAGAGGTCTGCGAGACGCATGATTTATTTGTACCCTTGGCTTTTAAAAAACAAGACTGGAGCCCCTTTTAAAATTTCCCTGCAGTTTGAATGCAACTCATCTTGTTCAACTGTAAAACCAGATGCTTCATTTATGCAAAAGTTTTTTCCTATATAGTGTGGTTCCTGGAAATCAGCATATAAGCAATAAAGTACTCAAAATCAGGATATAATCAAATGAGCATTTCACATTGTTTGCTATTCAGATGAAAATCTTACATTTATTGAATTACAGACTACTCTCTCACACACAAACACATATACTTGGTGTTGGAAAGACAGACTCAGATGAGTCAATGTTTCCATAAGGTCATTTTCTAACCCATACAGCCCTGCTCCAACAACAAAGTCCCTGAACACAGCAAGTTATGAGTATTTCCACATAAACCAAAGGAAAATACATGTGATTTATATTACATTTAATCTCCCACAATGCAGCATCTTAGCGTAGATGTAAATTGTAAAGAAGAAGCTGCCCATTGTTATCCTAGACCGTTCCTACGGAAGTCTGAGCATTTGGGAGGGAACCACAGGCTTTAGCTGACATGGAGTAATGCTGAGCATGTTCAGTGTGGTCAGGTCAGTCCAGACTGGAAGACTGGTGGAAAATGTACGTCAGAGGTCCACCAGGGACCATGCTTTTGCAATCATCATCACCAGGACATTTTAACCGTTGCTGTAGAAAATGCAGTCTGCAATGAATTAGCAAACTGAGGGAAAGAGTGAGCTTTCTCTTTACCTTTAATGGTAAAGTTTTCAAGGGTGGCTTGTGAATGATAGTTCCCCTCCCAAAAAAGTATAACGGCTCATACACATTATCTATTATTCAAAGTTCCAGCTGTATTGTCTAAAAATTTTTTTATCCCAGCCGCTGACCCATTTTATTACCCCACATGCGAATTCTATCTGGATTACATCTGTTTATGCATGTGTTGCAGTTTCATTTGTTTTCTTTGAATTGCACAGGATACTACTATGGACTGTGGAAAATGAAAGTATATATATATATATATATATATATATATATATATATATATATATATATATATATATATATATATATAGTAGTATAGCTATATACTGTAACTAATCACACTAACAGCACAAATGCGAGTATAACGTTACTTTTAAGAAACAAATCTATACATAAGATACGCATGCTGACATGCATTTCAATTAAAAATTGACCGGCTGAGGTGGGAAAAAAAAGCATGAAAGCTTGCACCATGCATGATTTAAAATGGAAAATAACTGCAAAATCAATTCCCCTTCCATATTCAATGCATTCAGTAGCTAATTATTTGACTTCATCTCCACTCTGGATTTTCCTGCTTCTCGTTTGATTTTTCATTACACTATTTGAAACAAACCTAAAGAAAAAAAAAAGGTTAAAAAATGTTTTACCTAAAAATAAATAAATAAATAAATAAACTGTGACATGTAGGCTATTTAATTATTTTAAACAATCCTGAACAACTGGTATAAAGGTATTATACTTGCATGTTTGCTGGTGTGTTCTCTGAGGTCACCAGAAGCCATGTGTTCAGGAAGAGATCTCTCTTTTCTTTGGCATCCTTCCCTGACACATTCATTCCCTCAGGTCAAAAAGCTACACAATTTCAATCAACACCCTCCTAATGCATCCGTTTCGTTCATTTCTGCCGTATTTATTCATCAGCTTGAACACATTAGAATTTCATGGACGTATCTCCCCGTTAGCTAAGGTGTTGCCACGTTTGATCTGCATCCCAGAATCATTACGTGATGAACATTCATGATGAGCACAGCTCAAAAAATGCTATGGGGGCCAAAGTTTAGATATTTACTTACTGTGTTGCTCTCCACCTGCTTTGTTTCCAGTGTTAAATTTTCTCAAATAGACGCGTGCAAAAACCCAAAAAGTTTCACGGAAGTCAGCCGGATGAAGCTCAAGGGTGCCATCTGGTGTACTGGTACTACAACGGCAAACACTAATATTGAACGTGAACATTTCAATGTTTGCCACATAGGAAGAGTTCTAGTACTTTGTAGCTTAAAATGTTAATAGGAAATAGTTTATTTTAAATAGTTTGCCTGTATTTTAAATATGGACCGAATAGCACATTGCAGTAGAGATCTGTTGGAAACAATATGTATGAATCAGACTTCCTGGAGAGCATTAGCTCACATCTTCCCACCAGAGCCTTTCCAAAAGGCAAGGAATCACCTTTTCCAGTAATTTCCAGCCACTTTCTCAGGGAATACTAGCGCTTTTACACATATGTCTGGCCTTGTCCAGTTGCAAAGCATGACACACATTATTGGGTGATTCCATGAGTGCTTTTTCAGTTTGAGTTTTGTTCTTGTATTTACCATGATATTTTGAAGAATGTTGGTAGCCAAATTGTTTCTAATCCCTATTAACTTTTGTGGTATGGAAAAAAATATGTTATGGCAGTCAATACATGGGGAACAGAAACTTAATATAACTTAAAATCATGTTACTGTACTTTGTTTCTGTAATACAAAGTTTCTGTATTTTAATGTTTTGTTGATGCAAAAATGCCTATAATAATACATGTAAAAACATGTATTCCACAAGTGATTAAATGAATTCTTTACACATATATTAAAGACAAAAAAAATTTACGCAGCAGCCTAATGACCAACACAAACACACACCCACAAACAGTACAACTATATAAGAAAGGCCCTTAATAACAAGGAGTCGTAAATAAAAAAATGTGTGTGTATACAATATTTATACCTTTTTTTTGCCTATAGATGATGAGCTGAGCTGTACAGAGAACGGACAGGTGTACACAAACAGAGACATCTGGAAACCTGAACCATGCAGGATCTGTGTTTGTGACAGCGGGACCATCTTGTGCGATGAGGTGCAATGTGATGAAGTGTCTAACTGTGCAAAGGTAGTAAT
Source organism: Puntigrus tetrazona (assembly GCF_018831695.1). NCBI lineage: Eukaryota > Metazoa > Chordata > Actinopteri > Cypriniformes > Cyprinidae > Puntigrus > Puntigrus tetrazona. The sequence continues at coordinate 20,707,255 of NC_056707.1, read as the reverse complement.
CCCAGAAGGAGAGTGCTGTCCTATTTGCCAGAGTGACACAACACACAACAGTGGCAATGGCAGACCAGGTGAGGATAAGCACCACAAAAACCTTCCAAAGAAATTATATCTATTCAAATCTGTTTTTTTGTTTTTTGTTTTTTTTTTAAATTTAAGATATTATTATAATAATTAAATAATAATTATAATTTAAGAAGCAAATATATATATATATATTTTTTCTTTTTCTTCTCAGCAGGCAGAATTGCCAAGGTAAGCAAGTTATATAAAAAAAAGTGAAGAAATAAATACATTTGTCAGTCCATTGACTTGACTCTTGACTTGAGTTTTACTCTTTTTGATTTCAGGGCCAGAAAGGAGAACCTGGAGATGTCCCAATTGTATGTTTGAATGGACATTTATCTTACGTTTCGAGATAAGGATGGATAAAAATTAATATTTGTACAGTTTGAAAATAATACAAAAAATTCATCTTAATTTTAGGTTACTGGAATAAGAGGTCGCCCTGGACCAATGGTGAGATTTCTTTCATTTACTTTCATAGGGACCTGGTACATATAAATATGTTTGTATCATATGTTTTCAATTATACAACTGAACATATCATACAACATATTATACGACTGACTATCACATATACAGTATCTAGTAGATTCTAAGTTCTGGACACTAGATGGGGATAGAGCACAATTCATTTTATTTGTGTTAAGTTAGTTTGGTCATGCTAACTTTGCTAGTAAAACATTTTGAAACTTTCTACACTGGCAATTTATAAATCATTCAGTCTCATTGCAGTCAGCTCTTTTTGAAAAAACTATGACAACAACTTTAACAGACTAATGCAATATTGCTAATGCTATTTTTATATCCCTTAATTATGTTTAATGTAATTTTATGCATAATATACAGGGACCTCCAGGAGCTCCAGGGTACAGAGGAGACAGTGGACCCAAAGGCAGACCTGTAAGAAACAGCAAATTAAAGATGTGAAATATTGTGTAATGCTATTGTGATGTTATGTTATTTTTGCCTGATTTTGATGTCTCTGGTAGGGTCTCAGGGGTCCTCCAGGATATGATGGAGAGCCTGGTGTTCCAGGACAGCCAGGAGAGCCAGGCCCCCCAGGACATACCCCAGGAGTGAGTTTATAGCTTAGGGAATCATAACAGGCCCTTTGAAAATAGGACTACAAGACATAATACAAAAAACAGAGGGTTGAAGAAAATAAAAAACCTCACAACATTTATAATATATAATTCCAATTAATAAAGCCCTATATCCCTACTTACTTAGGGTGAGTTGTCTTCACATATGGCTGGAGGATTTGCTGATAAAACAGGAGCCCAGCATGCCATGATGCCTGGAGTTCGAGTAAGTGGAGATTCTGTCATTTAAACATAACTATATATCATATAAACCACACATTTATGTGTAACGTTATAAGAAATACATTGTGCATGACTGCAATGCGGTGTTAAAAAAAATAAAAACTGGAATAGTACAAAATGAGCGAATTGCATCATTTGATTTGGATGCAGTGTTATCCCACAGTGTTTAAAATAGTGGTGTTTCACAAGCCCTCTGTGAATATTCCAGTAACAAATCAAATTTTTAATAGGGAGAGGCAGGAACAAGGGGGCCGCCTGGGCCAAATGGAGCACCAGTAAGTATTTGATAAGAAATCTTGATGCACATATCAGGTCAAAAAAAACATGGCTTCTAGCAGTAGCATGTTTTTCAACTTCCTTTAGGGGGCGTCAGGACCACAAGGACCTCCTGGTGATGTAGGAGATCCGGGGCCAATGGTGAGGGAACATGATTAATTGACTACCATCGCTGAAGGCTTCATAATTTACTGGGGAAGTCTGCCCCACACTTTCTTTCAAAGCAAACATAAGCCAGGATAAACTTAAAAAGTGCTTGCTGTTTGCATATCGCAGACAATTTTCATGGCTCATTTATTAAAGAGAACCACATCTTTGGCTTTTCACATTCTCAAAGAAAAGTAATTGTTGCAGTGGTTTTATACATGTACTTAGCATTCTTTTCCCACCATTTATTGCTGAAATTTATCTGGTTATCTACAACTTAAAACTGTTGCCTTATGAAACATGGTACATTAATAATCAATGTTATTTAACATATTAAGCAACATTAACAAATTGTACTTCATTGCAAACATTTCTTTGATCACAAGACTTTCTTTGTGAATGATCTGATGTTACATATCCTTATGAGGCACAGAATATGGTGGAATTTAATCATAGCAAACTCTTTGAATTCAAGTGACCTTTTAGACTGGGGTTATAGCTTAGGAATTAAATATGCAATAATATTTTGTGAGATTGACTAATAGCTGAATAACCCCTTTCGATGATTCTGGTTGCAACACATTGTTTTGTTACAAAATGAGCAATCCATGTGTACATATAATTTATATATATATGTATATAATCAATTTTTCTGCATTGTATAGGGTGGTGCTGGTCAGAGAGGACCAGAGGGTCCTCCGGGGAAGCCTGGTGAAGATGTGAGTACTCTATGCAGTCATTATGGGTATCCTCATAACAATGTTGAAAAATTAAACAGAATTCTTTTGCTGTCATAGGGAGAATCAGGGACTTCAGGAAGCTCAGGAGAAATGGGATTTCCAGGATCTGCGGTAATAATTGGCATTCATTGTTTGCAGCTTTTATCATTGGATGGTGTTTGCTTGCATTTAGATTTATGTTTGAATAACTTTTTTGCTCAGGGAGCAAGAGGATTTCCAGGGACACCAGGGCCACCAGGCTTAAAGGGCCACAGAGTGAGTAAACTCTTAATCTATAGGCCTCATTTAGGATTTACACGTGTGACTTGCATACAGTATTATCTAAAGATTATCCAAAAAAAGATTAGATTGAACTCTTGAATTGCAATAATACAAAGTAGATGCGTGATCAATCATTGATTTACATGCTTTCTCAATGTTACCTTGGACTTTTGTCAAAGTGAGAGAATTTCATTCTCCTGGTCTGGGGATCTTTTCAATATGTTATTTTCCTGGTATTGAGTGCACTTCAATTTTCGAGGCACTATTGTTTTGGAATTACTTACAGATCATCCACCAGGCCAGTAGTTTGGTCTTGAATGCACCACAATGCATCATATAAAATATGTGAAAGCCAGAGAAGAAGCCAAGTCTTCACACACAAAATATGAAAGAACAAAATACACAATTGTCATATTTGATAATAAGTAATTACAGATTATTTTGCACAAGCACCAATTTTTCCCTGCTTGAAAATATGTTTAGGTTTCTAGATGGAGTCTAACAATATAATAATCCTGTTTTGCCATTTTATAATTCAGGGTCACCAAGGTCCAGCTGGTCTTAAAGGAGAACGTGGAGCTTTGGGATCAAAGGTTACTAAGTAGCAACTCACTATAAACAATTAATATTGATAAAGCTTTAAATGAGGAGAGTAAGACTCTAAAACTTCATATTTGTCCATTTGTATACACACACACACACACACACACACACACACAAATATTAAATATGATTGTATGAACAATTTCATGTTTCTCAGCATATTTTCATATATTTCATATTTCATCATATATTATTTATTATTTAAGGGTGAATCTGGTGGATCTGGTGCAATGGGTGCCCCTGGTCCTATGGTAAGAAGAAATTGCAATTGCAAATTTCGATTAAATTAGTATTACTGATCCTGTAAACATAAACAGATGTTCGTCATGCTTACACTGCCACAAATGCTTCTAGCTTTATTTCCAATGAAATTAAATTGGCCTGTTGCTAAATGCAGGGTCCCAGAGGAATGCCAGGAGAAAGAGGACGCCCAGGCCCTAGTGGCACAACGGTGAGAGCAAATATAAATAAGAGTGATAGAGTTGTTCTGATAACTTTTTAAAAAGTTTTTAAGTATAATAAGATACATTTATTTATTTTGTATTTCAGGGTATGCGTGGTGCTCAAGGAAATGTTGGAAAACCAGGTCCAATGGTAGGGATTTTAATAAACCCAAGGATAATATGTAACATACAAAGCAACTATGAATGTCATGGTGCCAAGCTCTAATGCTTTCATTGTTTTAAGGGTCCTTTGGGAATTAATGGTGCCCCGGGATATCCTGGAAGTCCAGGCATGAAGGTGAGTAATGATAACAAGAATTTATACATATGTTTTGTATAATTTGCTATATATTGCTAGATAGCTACTAATTCTATATCGTAATAGTTCAAATGAACCTTCACTACCTTAAATCATTGTTACATTGTTACAGTAATAAAAAGGAATTTTACTGTATAGGGTCAACCAGGACCTACAGGTGTGAGGGGTCCAGAGGGACCACAGGGACAAAGAGGAGAGACAGGACATCAAGGGAGAATTGGACCACAAGGACAGCAAGTATGTTTGTGATTGTGATTTTGGACATTACAAAATAATTTCAAATACTAAATGTTTATTAATACTAACTGTTTATTAATCTGTGATGCAAATTGAGCATGATTCTAAACTTTTCAGGGACCTATGGGCACTGACGGTGGTCCAGGTTCCAAAGGCCCAGTGGTATGTTAAGGAAAAAATACTTGAAAAAATAAAGACATTTTCATTATGCAGATATTGGCAACTAACACAAAATAATTTTCTCCAGGGAGCTGCTGGTCCTCAGGGTCCTGTTGGTCTGCTGGGACCAACTGGCCCACCAGGACCTCAAGGAAGCACTGGACAGCCTGGGATCAAAGGTCAATTGGTAAGGCATTTGTTACCCATTTATGAACAGAAGATTTGTTGTGTTTATATAATGTAAAATAGCATAGAATATATGTGCCGTTTGTGCACAAAAAAATATGTATAATGAAGAATTGTTAAGAACAGTGATTGTCAAACCTAGTGATTGTCTTCTATTTTGTCTTGTGTTTAGGGAGATATAGGTGTTGCTGGATTTAAAGGAGAGGCTGGACCTAAAGGAGAACCTGTAAGTTTTAATGATGTACACTTTTTTTCTCAGAGATGAAGCTTGCAATTTCTATACTATGTCATCATACAAATCTGTAGAATTAGTAACAGGTTTAAAAAAAAATAATACAAGAAGACAAAAAAACACAAATTACCTGAAGTGTAATGTATTTCTTGTCATAGGGTCCACCAGGATCGCAGGGAGTAATTGGACCTCAGGGAGAAGAGGGAAAACGCGGGTCCAGAGGAGATCCAGGTTCTGTTGGCCCACTTGGACCTGTTGGTGAGAGAGTGAGTCTAGTTTTTCTTTTATTACCTTTACAAAAGCAGATTGGCAGGAATGTAATTATGAAAACTAATTCAATTTTCATGGGGTTTTTATTGTCTGATATAGGGGACACCTGGAAACCGAGGCTTCCCAGGTCAAGATGGTTTACCAGGTCCAAAGGTAATAAAAGATTTCAATTAAATCCAAAGCTTTAATGAATTGAATATAATTAGCTGAATACTGAAATAATACTTTTTTCATAATTTTCTAAGGGTGCACAAGGTGACCGTGGAATTACAGGAACGTCTGGTCCTAAAGGCTCAACAGGAGATCCAGGGAGAACAGGGGAACCAGGTCTACCAGGCGCAAGGGTCTGTGCAATAAGTCATGTTTTGTTTCTTTATAATAGAAAAGTCTAAGCACATTGCAAAAACTCATTTAAATGCAACACTAATACATTTTTGCATCCTGTTTTTCAGGGTTTGACAGGTACACCTGGAGTTCAGGGTGCTGAAGGAAAACCAGGACCACTGGTACATTTATATGATGTTTTCCATTCATGACTGGATTATAATATCCACATTTTAAACAGAAATGAAAGAAATGTTACTATTCAATTTGTACAGGGTGCTCCAGGTGAGGACGGACGCCCAGGGCCTGCAGGGTCAACTGGTACAAAAGGCCCTCCTGGAACCATGGGATCAATAGGCCCAAAGGGTTTTAGTGTGAGTAGAATTTTTATTTGTTTATTCATTTATTCTCTGCAAGTACGTGACTTATCATTTAAACAATTTAGGGGGATCCAGGAAAGGCAGGTGAGCAAGGATCAGCAGGAGTTCCAGGGCAAAGGGTGAGTGCTACTTTTATTAACTACTTTTGACAAAACGTTGACCATCTAAGCAACTGTATTGTGATACCATGATGACAGCATTTCAGCATTGTGGCACTCAGTTTTTATGTTCAACCTTAATTAACATTTTCTTAAAGAATATAAATCTTGTTCTAACTGAAAATCAACTTTAACCTTCAACTTTGACTTCCTCATAGGGCCCACCAGGCAAAGATGGAGAAGTAGGCCCAGCTGGTCCACCAGGTCCACATGTAAGAGTACTATTTTGTCTCTGTATTACACAACCATCTGTGTTTGCAATTGTGTTGTATAACTATTAACCTTACAATCAGACAAGTGCAATTAGAATACAATCTATGATATAATTTCTTGATTTTCAGGGTGCAGCAGGTGACCGAGGTGAACAGGGACCTCCTGGCATGCATGGCTTCCAGGTGCTTTATTAATGACTATGTAATCATTCAAAAGGATTTTTTTGTTTTTTGTAATAAGATCAATATCCTTGCCTGTTTCTCAGGGTTTGCCGGGACCAGCAGGTGCTCCAGGAGAGGCAGGAAAACCTGGTGATCAGGTACAGTTCACGTCAACATACAGTAAATTGCTAATTCCAGAAAAATTGGTTAAAAAAAAAGAAGGAACTAATGGCGAAAACAATGCTAATCAGACATTTTGCTATCTCTTAAGGGTATTCACGGAGAAGGTGGCCCAATAGGCCAAACTGGTCCAAGGGTAAGTTCTAGTTTTACCTTAAAGTGCTTCTGTAAACACACATTGTTGAGGTAAAGACATATCCTTATTGGTCAGTCATTTCATTGAACAGGGTGAACGTGGAATTCCAGGAGAAAGAGGAGAGCTGGGACCTCATGGCTTGCCTGGAGAGAAAGGAATCCCAGGAGCACCTGGTCCTGATGGCCCAAAGGTAAAATTTAGTATCTGCCATTATTACTCAGGCACAGGAATAATGTTTTTAATTATTTTAGAATAAGATCTTATTGTATTGTAGATTGAGCAATCTCCGAAATAAGCACACTGCCTTATTTTCACTATGCAGCCATTTCATAATACTGACATATTTAGTGAAGTGTTGAACTTAATGCTTTTAAAAGGTCTTAAAATGTATTATTCTGCTGAATTATTTGTAGGGTAGCCCTGGACCTCCTGGTACGGTAGGCGATCTAGGCCCTCCCGGTCTGCAGGGAATGCCAGGTGAAAGAGGGATCTCTGGCCCACCTGGTCCAAAAGGAGAGAGAGTGAGCAGCAATGCAATTAAATTTACAGTGTGCACATATATATTTGTAGTTCTCTAATTAATCTTTTCCCACATTTAGGGAGCTATTGGTGAGAAGGGGTCAGAGGGCACTCCTGGAAGTGATGGTGCAAGGGTAAATATTTGTATTTTGTGGTTAACAACTGGTGGGTCACAAATCATAATTTAGTGCAAATGGGAAAAAAAACTCAATAAACAATAAAATATAATAAAACATTTAAAGAGAGAAAGCATCTCAATATTAAAAAGCAAATGTTACACAGGCTAGTAAACAAACAATGTGTGAACTATACAAGACTTGCTTAAGCAGAAAATTATCTGTAGATAATGCTTAATACACATGAAAGAATAATCTCATGCCAACATGTTGTGTTTCACATGTAGGGATTAACAGGCCCAATTGGTCCTGCAGGACCCTCAGGTCCAAGTGGTGAAAAGGTACACCCACATAACATATCAATGGTATTTTACTGTAATACTGTTTTTGTTTGAGGACATACTTCTAACATAGTGTTTTAACAGGGAGAACCAGGTCCTAAAGGACCACCTGGACCTCCCGGATCAAGAGCAATGCCAGTAAGTTAATATTTCACAATAAAATACAAAAGGCAACAATGTTTCAGATTAGTGTTTTAATAACAAATATTTGTATTAAAACCAAGGGATCCCGTGGTGAACCTGGGCCAATAGGTGCTGTAGGTTTTGTTGGACCGGCTGTAAGTATACATTTTGAAAACTCAAAATGGTTGCGAGATACAGTATGCAAAGTTTTTGTCAGATCATTAAGTAAACCAGTTCTAAATCTGGTAAACTTTCAAAACCACAGGGTATTGATGGTCAGCCTGGTGTGAAAGGACCACCAGGAGAGCCTGGACAAAAGGGTGATGCTGGATCTCCTGGCCCTCAAGGGTTGGCTGGTCCTCCAGGGCCACAGGTAATAATTCACATTTACATGAAAATGTTTTTCAGAAGGTCCATTTGAAGATTCTAGAGAACTAATTATCCCCTTTTAATATGTGTGACTACAGGGTAATATTGGTGTGGCTGGGCCAAAGGGTGGTAGAGGAACACAGGGGGCACCAGTAAGTATAAATTTGATAGCAAATACTGTCTGTATTATGCAGTTTGAATGGCTAGTCACTTAACATACCTCAATGTTTAGGGCCCAACAGGTTTCCCTGGATCTCCTGGAAGAGTTGGCCCACCTGGTCCAACGGTATGCTGCATGGACTAGAGAGATTCTCAATTAAATCAGAAGTTATTACAATTCAAAAAAAAATTTCAAACCTGTAGGAATTTATTTTCTTAGGGTCCAATTGGTGAGCCAGGTCCAATTGGTCTTCCTGGGAAAGAGGGTCCTCCTGGTCTTCGAGGAGACCATGGACCACCAGGGCGTCAGGGAGAGAGAGGTCCTCCTGGGCCTGCTGGAAGTCCTGGAGACAAAGGAGATTCTGGAGAAGATGGGCCATCAGTAAGTGGCAGATGTTTTTCAGGTGAAACACCAAGTGTAAAAACAGAATATTAACTGTTAGTTCTATTAGGGACCTGATGGCCCACCAGGTCCTGCTGGAACCACAGGGCAAAGAGGAATTGTAGGTCTTCCTGGTCAAAGAGGAGAACGTGGAATGCCGGGACTTCCTGGGCCAGCTGTTAGTATTGTTGTTACATTCTGAAATATTAAAATAAAGTCTAAGACCACTTCTTTTTTAAAAGGCCTACACTAATCTACTTCTTCGTGACTGTCCCATGTAGGGTCCTCCAGGAAAACAAGGTACATCAGGAGCCCCAGGAGACAAAGGGCCTCCTGGCCCAGTTGGGATGCCTGGTGCTAATGGACCTCGGGGGGATCCTGGACCTGATGTAAAATATATTTAATATAATTGTATCATTAAATTCATACTTACTAGAGTTACTTAGTACAATATATAGATATATAATTTTTGGTTTTGATTTTTAGGGACCTGCTGGATCTGATGGTCCACCAGGAAAGGAAGGTGTCATAGGAGCCCAGGTGAGACCCAAAAACATTAAATGACCCATGTATAAATTATAATTTCAAGTTGTTTGTGCCAATCTTACTAAGTGTTTTCATTTTTAAAGGGTGATCGAGGAGATCCAGGCCCAGAGGGTGCGGCTGGATCTACAGGACCACCTGGTTCTCCCGGTCCTGTCGGTGCAACTGGAGGAATTGGAAAGAGAGGAGAGCCTGTAAGTCTCACATTTTCTTATAATTTAAGATATGCTATAATGCCATCTCTAAAGCATTTGGGCTTATTTTTTCCTCATACCGTCTTGGCAGGGTTCAAAAGGACCCTCTGGCCCTCCAGGTCCTGCTGGAAAACGAGGACTCATAGTATGAAACCATATTTCTTTGACATAACACAATATGACATTATTAGAATGGCTCCAATTACATCAAAGTTGCAAATAAATAAAATTATACAACTGGTGCATTACTAACTGTCTATTTAAGGGACCACAAGGACCAAGAGGAGATAAGGGAGATGTGGGTGACCATGGAGAGAGAGGTCAAAAGGGTCATAGAGGATTTGCAGGCTTACAAGGTCTTCCTGGACCACCTGTAAGTTTTAACAAAGGTCATCTCTTGATGCAAAGAGAAAGGTTACTCCAAAGCCTACATAATTATTCTAGTTGTATAATTAATACAACGTAGAAAAATAAAGCAGTATACTATCAGTGACGCATTCTTCCATCATAACATTTTACATTCACTTGATTTTTAGGGCACAACTGGAGAACAGGGGGCTCCAGGCATTGTTGGTCCAAGTGGACAAAGGGTATGCACTTAACTTGTTAAATGTGAATGAACTAGTCAAACGGTGACTGACATTAAATATAGAATTTGTATCACAGGGACCTCTTGGGCCCACTGGGCCACCAGGAAAGGAAGGGTACATTGGACAGCCTGGACCTATGGGTCCTCCTGGTTCAAGAGGAGTTAGTGGCGATATTGGACCAGAGGCAAGTTAAACTCTCCTGCCACTTTATAGCATCACAACTAAAGACACCCACTAATTTTTGACTCAACATGATTAGGGACCTCCTGGAGAACCTGGCCCACCTGGCCCTCCCGGATCTCCTGGACCTCCCAGTGCAGCTTCTGAAGATCTGTTTGGTGGTCCTCAAGATTATGATGTTGGTCCTTCGCTCCCAGAAGTCAATGAGGATGAGGCTCTTCCCAAGAGTAACTCAACAAGCATGTTCCAGGCTGATCCTGGAGTTCAAGCAACTTTGAAAGCTCTGAGCAGCCAGATTGATAGCATGCGTAGCCCTGATGGTAGTAGAAAGCATCCTGCCAGAACTTGTGAGGACTTAAAACAATGCTACCCTCAAAAAAAGAGTGGTAAGTTAATTTTGGATTATTCCACATGCAGGTAAATCATTATAACCAACTGTACCAAGTAGGCCACTGACTGTGGTTAAAAACAATGTTGAGGTCATAACATACCATTGTGCAAGAAAACACATGAAAATAATGTTTTTTTTTGTCTTATTAATTGGGGCAACTAGTGAGAATGTGTTAATAAAAGTTGTTTTACTAGTCATTTCAGCTGGAAATTGCAATGTATTGTAAAAATCTAGGTAGAGGCATTACTTTTCAGTGAATTTAAGTTGACATACTATCAGACATATTGAATTATAAATATATATATACTGCTACGTAGGTGAATACTGGGTGGATCCAAACCAGGGCAGTGCAGAGGATGCCATTAAAGTTCATTGCAATATGGACACCGGAGAGACCTGCATCTCCGCAATACCTGCCAGCATCCCCAAGAAGTCATGGTGGAGTTCCCCAGGATCTAAACCTGTTTGGTTTGGAGCCAATATGAATAGAGGATCATATGTAAGTATGTTATGGCCATTATTATCAAAATGATTGTTTAATGGTGTAAATTGTGTGAGCTCAGTTAGTACTACTGTTCTTGCAAGACAAAATAAATTAGTAAGGCACTGAGTAATGGATTTATCTATCACATAAAACTGTATTTGCCTATTATTTATCTCTTTTTATGTCTTTATGAAGTTCACTTACGGGAATAAAGACCAGCCGGCCAACACTGTCACAGTTCAGATGACTTTCATCCGTCTGCTCTCCAAAGAGGCATCACAAACCATCACTTACCACTGCAAGAATACTGTGGGCTATAAGGATGAATCAACGGGAAACCTCAAGAAAGCAGTCATCCTCAAAGCTTCAAATGATCTAGAGCTCAAAGCTGAGGGAAATAACCGCTTTAGATACACTGTCCTTGAGGACAGCTGCTCAGTAAGTACCCTGCAGAACATCATTTATATAAAGGCACAAGCCTCGTTTGAGAAGCTAGTGATCTGTCTTGCTTTCTATTACTGCCTACATTTTATAAGGCAGCTTAACTCAAAACCTGGTAAGTGACGATAGTATTTGGAACACTCTGCATGGAAAGCAAACTTTTGCACTAGTTTATTTAGGCATGTTGCTAACAAGACATTATTATAGTAAAAACAGTCCATACTTTTGTATTATGTATTATATATGCATTAGTGATATCTCAGAGTGATGCAGCTTAACTTCTGGAACAACTTTCATATCGATAGTGCACATTTGATGCAGTTTTATCAAATGATTTTACAAACATACACAGAGTATCAGTAGTCCATAAGACATCACAACTGCCTACATACTAAACAAATGTCTTTTTCTTCACAGCAAGCAAATGGTAAGTGGGGCAAGACAGTGTTTGAATACAGGACCCAAAAAACAGCTAGACTACCTATTGTGGATATTGCACCTGTGGACATTGGAGGTTCAGACCAGGAGTTTGGAATTGATATTGGGCCTGTGTGCTTCTTGTGAAGCAAGGAGTAGTGATGCATTGAAGAGATTCCTGAGACTCTTAAAGTGACTGCTGACAAGATCAGCCTTGTACATACAGAGCATTGGACTTTTCTGGCCCTGTAGCGAGATATTTATTGTGCCTTCCAAGCGTTTCAAGAAAACAACCGCTCCATAAGGTTTTTACAGATTGTTCCCTTGAAATTAGACATACAAATTAACAGAATTTTTATACTACAAGACTATTCATCAACTGCTGTTTTAAATTGAGATTGCCATTGCAAATAACACAGTAATGATGCTACACACTGTATACCAATTAAAACCATTTGGATGTTTTCATTACAGTATTTTTTTTATTATTATTTTTTACATAAAAATGGTGCTATAGAGGAAGTTTGCATTCAGTTGAGTGTATTTTGACTCTTAAAACTGTACTCTTGTACATTCACCTTGTAATTACTTTCAAAACCAACTTACAATTAAAGATGAAAACAGTGATTCATTACTGCAAGCTACCTCGTTTCTATAAACCGGCAAAAGCTGGCCACATTGCTGTACATGAATTTTGTACAACTGGTTGTATTTCTCTTTTCAAAAGGTACAATGCAGGGTAAGGAAATGCAAATAAAATGAAATGCATCTCTCTAATTGCTAAAAGGTGCATTTTTATTTCTCTTTCCATTAGTCTATTGAAAACCAAGTACAAGTAGTTGCACACAAGTGCAATGCAAAATATATTTTTTAGCCCATTAGTTTTATACTTTAAATGCTTTTGTAAAGGTATAAGGCACAATGTAGTAAAATGCTGGTGCAGTTAAATTAGATGCAGTATTGAAAAATTTTACAATGTCATATTTTCTAAAGCATGCAGGTATACTATCATTCTTGCACTTTTTCTTCTTTTATTATTTTATTCAATTTGAGAACTTTTTAAAGCCATTTGGTATATGGATTTGAAGCTAATCTCATGTATTTGCTTTGCAAATTAAACATATGCTCAGTACCAGTTATCATTTTATTGAATCAATCAAAACAATATTTCTCCCTCTTTTTTCTTGACTTGTCTTGTCTTTTCCTCATCTTTTAAGCATGAAAAATATATTTTAAATTAATAAAATTGTAAGATGTTGATTTGCTTCATTATATCCTCTGTTAGTTGCTGGAGTTTTTGTCAAAACCTGTGAAAATGTTGTTGTTTGTTTTTGTAATAAATTATTTAATATTTTTGCTTGAGTAAATAGTAAGAAATTGCAGGGATAATACTAGTTTAACATTTTTTTTAAATATTATCTTAAAAATATTGTCCGATCCTGTCTCTTAAAAATATTTGACAAAAAAAAAATAATACAGAACTGAAAATGCCTATAGGGAGGACTAATCGTTACATTAGCAGTCTTTGAGGGAGCATAAATATGTTTGAATGTTACATTATGAATTGTATACATGTTCCTCAGACTGACTTTCTACAAATTTCGACAATAGCACTGATTGAAATATGACGCATCTTGGTGCAGCACTACTATGAATGGAAAAACACTTGTGATGAACAAAGGATGGGAAAGAGCAGCTTACCAGAGCGACGATGTGAGAAGAATGAAGTAACACACTCCAAGATGTGGTGCTTTTCAGAAAGACACACTTATGAACAGTACACAGATTACAAGATTGAGCCAAATTACATTCTGAAAAATCATGAATTACAGCATGAAAAACTAACATTTTAAGATTTTATACTAATTTAAGAGTACATTTTAAGCGCTTTAAATATAATGGCAAATAAATGGTACTCAAGTACATCATGATCATTTTACTGTACTATTACTATTTCTTTACACTGTACTTTCAATACATTATCTGCGACTTGAAATAAATTACTTAAACACTACAGCATGTGGTTGAAGATTTGTTGAGCCAAAAAAAAAATTTTTTTATAAAACATAACTTACACAGAGAACAGAGAGTATGTATCATTTTCTTTTAATGACTACAACAGCAAAGGCTAAAATAATGCTTATAAACTGAATTAACAATAATACATGAACAGAGCTCTTTCAAAGTGCTTCCTTGTGCAAGAGTATACCAAAATATATAATATAAAATTAAACTGCAATACAAGTACATGTTAATGTGGAAATAGTCCAGTCCTGCAATTTATGGCACCGCTGCTCAGTTCAAAAATACTGTATTTTCATGAATCCATTGCTATTAACAAAAACAATACCATAATTTTACATGTGATCTGATACAAAAGTAAAGTGATTATGATGTAACATATTAAATGTTGAAATTAAAGTTAAAAAAGGGAACTCTCCATAACGTTTATGACCATATTATGTTGTATGCGTTTATGAATTCTAATATGCCACACAGATTAAAAAAGCAGCTTGTATGTGTATCACAAACTTAAAGAATTTGTGTTTGATAAGTAATGAAGCGTTGACACAGACTGTGCAATTGGACATACTTTCTACATCCTTCATTACCTGTACAAGCAAGGGGTGTTAAAACTACATATCTAGTTCATTTTGTTTTAGTTCTTACAAAAATAGTGATCTACTGCTTCTGATTTCTCAATATACTTTTTGTAAACCAAATTTAAAATGCAAATACATAAAAAACGTAAGGTAAGACATTGACATCTTGACTGTAAACCCGAGTTTGGCACTTTAATACAAATGGTTTAACATGAAAGTGACAAAACTTTCTTCTTGGCATCAGCAGCGACCTTCTAGTGGATCAAGGGAAAAGACAGTGCCCTCTACTGTTAGTCCCATTTTGAACCCCTCCTGGAAAGTAAAAAAAACAATTAGAATTAACCCTTTAAGCGGTTAAATACAAGCAAGTTTCTTTAAAATGCTGCATTGTGAGTGTATAAAAATCTGTTAAATAAGCAAAAAGGCTTTTTTAATCAGGTCGGAAGCAAATGATACAGGGTTTAAAGTCTAAATGTAAATAATTGATCTTAGAGACATTTACAGGGATAGTTCACCTAAAGTCGAAATTATCATCACCGTTTAATCACCTTCATGTTGTCGCACGGAAAACAAATCGTGACATTAAGCATAATGTTAATACTGATTAATATTCCAAATTTTATGAGATAACAGATTTACTCATTCATCTTCGATAGCTCTCAAATTTGAACATAAGCATATTTACAAACTAAACTACTGTATGAAACCAGTCATCATTTATTGTCAAGTATCCATATAAGAGAGAAGAAAAGGCAAATTGCGACACAAAATGTTCATTTTTGGATGAATTATCCCTATAAAACCAGTTAAGCTTTTTAAAATAGACCTAAGCTACAGTATATGTCATCTGACAAATAAATTCAAATTGTCTTAAAATACAAACCATCTTTGCCGCTGCAAGCAGAAAGGGAGCAAAAAGACGGAAATTGAGGTTGTTAGTTGAGCAAAACCGGCAAATGATATAAATGTGTCAGGTATCTGCTCTGTATGCAAGATTTACTCTATGTTAGTCTATTTTCGAAAGGTTCAACGTATACTTAAAAAGCAAACTTAGCAGTTCTCTTTAAAGTTTTCCGTCTACAAACAAAATAGCACTCCCAAGACCAACCCGAAATTAACATGAAATATAATCATCATATTGTTCCCTTCTGCACTGAGGGTCTTCGCAGCTGCAGCAGTGCCTACCGTCAGCTCCATTAGCTGCTCATTTACACCAGTCCATTTGCTAATAATTCAACGACATGCAGTCACCTGCATCTCATCCAGCTTGGACTGGATGTCGGGAGGAAAGTCAGCTGCCCCGCAGGTAAAAGGGTCAAATGGTTCCGCACCAAAAAGGTCTCTCCCTGAAGAAGAAAATGACCATCTTTTTTCTCTTCATTTTACAGACCATTGAAGCTAACATCCATAATATATGGACCAATGCAATCTGATCTTTTTTGCCAAATGAGTCAACATTACCTTTTATAAAGGAAAGGGGAAAAAGACAACTTACTAATCTCTGTAGGCCTTGCAGGCGGTGGAGGGGCGGAGCCATTACTTGCTGGTAATGGAACCAATGGGGTCATTGGAGAAAATGGAACCATGTCAAATATGTCAGTGGGCGTCTTCGAAGACATGCTGTTTCCCTGTAAATGTGAACAATGTGTGAAGTAAGCAATCTGTAAAAACTTAAGAATAAAGTGCATATTAGGAGTATATAATATTTTACTACATTATACTGAATATTATTTATAACTATGAAGTCAACATGTCAAAAAGACCTAATTCACAAATGTGTGAAATGTGATATACGTAAATACAATGAAGAAATAAATCAATATTGACCGTATGAACCTATTCGCACTCTTTCTCACTCTTCTCATGATTCAAAGCATTTCCAATTGATTAAAAAAAGACCCACCTTTTCCATTCGCAAATCAGCACAATTTCTTTTGAAAGTATATAAATTTACAAAAATAAAATGGATCTTAGTCCAAATTCATTACCACTTAATGCTGGTTCACACCGCCCCAAACAAATACCAAAAGAAAAATATAATGATCCAACAAAACCCAACAACCACCGGAATGTAGTGAAGGAGTTTGTTGGGCTTCGTGAATTAGCCTTTAAAATCTGAGGGTAAAGCTCAGCAAATCAACTGAAATCAACAACCTACACCACAAAGACAGTAAGAGTAAACGGAAAGGTGCTTAACAGGAGGGCGAGGAACACTGGCTCCACTGGGAGGCTTTGACAAAGCTGGTTTAGCAGGTGGAGGAGTCAGAAGACCAGCAGAAAGGTTAGAGTCAGGCGAGCTCATTGGCGTTAGTGTAACAGAAGAGATTTCGAGGCAAGAGAACGAGGTCACGTTGTGACACCAGAAGAGAGATGAGGGTCTCTGAAGCATATAGGCCTCGTTAGAAGAGTTAATGTGAAGAAGCTGCGGAAAGATCAGAACTAGTCAGCACTAGTTTTACTGCAGTGTTTTTTTGTTTTGTTTTTTTCAAAAAAGCAAAAGCTCATCAGTTTAGAAGAGGTTTAGGCATAGCTGAGGTCTGTTTTGTATGCAGCTAATTAACAGAATGGTGAACGGCAATTAAGTGCAATCCACTGACAGAAGTCCATTCAGTGCTTACAGGAGGAACTTGAGCAATCATCAGCTGTTCCTCCAAAACTTGCAAATGCTTCTTCAACTCAGAATTTTCAGCTTCAAGATCTTGAATCTATAAAGACAGATACCGATTTCTCATGAACAGTTTTTGAGACATTGTATTGTGTTTTTTAACTGTACATATTGCTCACTCTTTTCTGCAGGCCACCTATCTGTTTTCTTGTCTCTACGTCTTTCCCCCCAGATTCCAAAAACTTCTTGTATGCCAAGTCAAACGCTTGGCCGATGGTCAAAGTTATCTCTTCTGCCTGGAATCGACAGATACATGATAGATCATTTTCCTAGTAACATCATCAGCAGTGTTTTGTTTGGGCATTTGTCTTCGGGAACCACATTTATTTTATAAGTTCTAACAAAACATTTAAGCATGACAAATTATTTATTCAAAATAAATAAATAAAAATCTGACACATCTGTTGCTTACACATTTTTCACTGTCAAACACATAGCATAGATGTTTGTTGGATTCTGAATCTTTACAAATGAATGTAAATATCCTTTTGTCTGTCTTATCATCTGCACAGAAGGATATCCGGTGCAACTGACAGTTGTATTGTACTTCCTGTGAAGAAGAAAACAAGATAAGAGACAGTATAGACTAAATATAGGGCCTTTAGCTAGTTATAGGCATACAGTGGTACCAAAAAGTACCCGGACACACAAAACATCCTTTGTCCAGTCGGTTCCCCTCAGACTCACATAGGTGTAACATTCATATTTGGTTCAACAATCGGAAACTGTCCAAATACTTTTGATAGTGCCATTATAGTGCCTCAACTGGCTTTTACTTCAACAACATGGCTCATGTTTAAAACTATTGGTTTCATAAATCTGTATGTTAGGCTATATGCACATACTTTTGATTTAGGATCTAATATTTTCACTCCGTAGATGGAGATCTGTAATTCCACTTTTGGGATCTTCTGTCCCTCTGACTTCTTAATGTGTCTCTGAAACTTTCAAGAGAGAAAGACCACAAACAGGTTAAAAGAAATCAGATATGTTTAAAATCAGATTATGCCCTGTGTTCATTTTTCAACATGTTTAACATATTGTGTTCTCACAGAAATATATTCATATAATAATGACAAAAAAAAAAAAAAAAAATTCTTATTTAAATATGGCCTTAAAGTCTTCAATTATTATAGCATTTGCTAATTTGTCAAATTAGTAATACTGATAGTAGAGGGTTCATAAAATTAAATTCTCTATGCATCATTAAACAACAAGTAAACTGTGATCCTCCACTGAAGGTCTGAAACAGCTGGGGCGTTCTGATATTACATCCTCTCAAGAGAAATAGCATTTCCTGTTTCAAGATGGAAGCAACGGCCCTACAGTGTACAGCCAATGTAAAACTTACCTTGAGCTTTCTGACGGCATCTCTCACCACCTCTGTACCTTTGGGTTGATCAACTTCTGTGTTCCCCAGAAACTGTGGGAGAAACATGAAAATCATATGTTACTTAAGGACTTAAATTGACCAGAAAAAAAGCCTCATCTCTGCTTCCATTTCTTGTACAAACACTCTCAATTATTGGGGGCTCAACTCAAATGTTAATTTCATTAAAAGGCTTTGATGATTGCTAAGAACATTCTCCACATTTAAACTGGAACACATTAAAGCTAGTTCATTACGAGAAGAAGAGCATCAGGACTGTGAACAACACTACATTTAACATCCAACAGATGGAGCTAGTAACCTTTACCCAGCCCTGGCGGTCAAGCATCTGTCTAGACACTGTTCTGGCTGATTTAACAACGGTTCTTAAAACACTGAGCCATTACTTTTCTAGTGTAATAGTTACTCTATTTAAATGAATAAATAAACAATAATTTGACAATAACCACAAACATTTCAAGACAATACTTATGTGATCTATTGCCTGACCCATTTTCACTCGTGAAATAAACATTTCCTACATTCACTCTCTGATGAGGCTATAAACAGAATTTTGAAAAGGTCTTTTACTTTACTCATTACTGCTGGTCTGCCTCTTTCCAAGAATGTGCTCAAAGTAATGGACTCATGATTACACTTAACCATTATACAGACAGCTTACATCATACAATTTTTTATTATTTTTTTTATTTTTTTTTAGAGAAACCCTTCTGGAGGATAAGAACCGCATTATCCTCCAAACTGGAGTTAAACAAATAAGACTCCATAAACGTGTCTGCAGCACGTAGTTATGATGGATGTCATCCACACTCAAGGGCAAGTGAGCACGGTAGGACAGAAAGTGAGGCAGGAGTGATAGATACACTACATTACACTGGGTGGAGAGTCTCTTGTTCCTGACGACTGTTCCCTGCTGGTCTGTTCGAAGGTGTTTTTTGCCAAAGGCATCCAGTCTTCGCTCATCTATCACCTACTACACTGGCAAAATAAATTTTTTTCCCTCTTAAATTCTCTTTTTTTTGTCTATTCTCTTCTCATCTCTAAAGACAGACAACACTGCTGAAACTTCGGCAGTTCTGAGAATCAAAACTGTTTTGTTTTTGTGAAGAATTCAGTAAGACATCTTAGAAGCACTGCTCGGGTATAGACAGCTTCTCAGCCCTAAACAGAAGACGAGTCTTTGGTGAAACGGAGCGTAAAACAGCACTGACAGTGTATACGAGATGTTCGTGCCCACAACATGTTTGATGAATAGCGAAAGAGACACAAACAAATTCATTGTTTTGTGAAAAAACTGTGCAAAAGAAGACTGTGAAAATTGATATAACATTTGCATTGATCCACCCATTTAAGCGGTGTCTGTTTAGACCTCTGGATATTTGTTGCTATATTTCATTTTACTAGTACAGTTGATGTATTTATGCCAACAAGCATTAAAAATCAACATTGACACAATTTAACTTCTTTATACAGATTCTTATTTTGCAACCTGCGAGATACATTATTTTAAAGTTATTTGACATTGTTTATTCTCATACATACATCTACACACAGACACACAGACACAGACACACACACACACAAATACAAAGGATCAGTAAAAGAGTAAACCTTAAAAGAAATGGAAATGAATTCAGTAAAAAAAGAGGTTCATAACATACCTTGGCATTGTATGCTATAAAATGCTTGGCCAGTGCTTCTGGAGTGTGCATCCATGATTTATCTAGAAAGAGACAGAACTCTATTAACCTAATAAGATTCTTTATGAAGTATGCAATATCTTAATTACACCCTTAAATGTTTTAGACAAACTGTATAGAAACAAGTAGGCCTTTAAATCAGCTGCTGTTCCAACTTCTCAGCAGCAAAAACTCAAATGTGTATAAACAACAAACCAGTTATTAATCAACTGCTGTTCAAACCTCTTATCCGTGCAACTGTAAATGTGTTTAAACAACAATCCATATGACCACAAATAATAATTTTAAATAAAGTAATTTTTAAAACTGTAAAAGATGAAAAGCCAAATGTCTATGTAGAAGAAGAATTTCGCTAAATCTGCAGTGTAGATCAAACTGGCTTGTCAGAAGGTGAATTACTGAGATTGGCCTCAAAGGAGTGCAGACAGGGGTCAGATGTGACGGACAGGAGACACCGCCGTGCCTGTGCTTGTGTGACAGCTTAGAGGAAACTGCAAGGCCTAACTGTGACAAACAAGCCGCAGGAGTCACAAGATTCATCGCGCCTGCCGATCTGCTCGGCTTCAACACCCCGAGTTCATTAACCGTGTTAGCCACACCATTGCATGTCCAAAAGCACTTCCTATTCTCTATATAGTACATATGGTGGGTGTCAGGCATTTGGCAATGCACAATATCAACATTTGTAACTCTTAACACATTTTTTTTCCTCTGCAATTCTTAAAACTTTGCTTTAATTTACTACAATTGAGAGGATGTTATGCAACGGGATTCTGGACGATTGCCATACAGCCATTTACAGGGAAACAACGACCAATTAATCTCCCATTTAGCTAAGTATAACTCAAGCAAATCGAAACATAAGATCCCTGGGGAATCAAAACCTCTTCTGGTGTTTCAAGAAAGCACTGGTCGATTTTAATTAGCACTTAATTGTAAATATTCAGAAAAAGAAAATCTTTGGTCCAAAATAAGGATGACTCTTGTATAGCAACTTGTTTTTAGAGCAATTGGTGTTTAAATCTAGTGAGTTATGTGTAACATCCAGCAGGTTGTTATCGCAGAATTAAGCCCCGACAGGGCTTCAGATTCAGAGAAGACGCCATTGATAGGACGCGGCAAGTTCAAACTATACATGGTTTCTTGCTACAAAAGTGAATAATTAAATGTAAAAAATATATCGGAGTTAAAATATTTGGAAGTCGTTGCTAGGAAGTGGCAAGTTCAAACTAGACAGACATTTAAGGGAGATGGTGCAGTCATAGGACGTATTACACAAAATTTCACCACTAAAAATAATTATGGTGATAAAAGATATTGATTTAAGACAAAAAGTTTTAAAAGTCGTACCAGTTTGTTAGTTTTCATATAATCCATTACAGTCTACAAAACAAGCATTGCAGCAGCTGCATTTGTATGAAACGAGAGAGGATGTCCATGATACCAGGATGAAATTAAATAATTGTACTTGTAATACTTAATTGAATTTTCATGTTTTATTATTAGCCAACCAAACTCAAGAAAAAATGTGCCCAGTGAGTGAACAGCGAAGACTGCAGGCAGTTACCTGGATGTTTTATCAGTGTATATTTGGGAACAAAAAACCTTGGCATGTGGCGACTGAACAATCAGAAACGAAATTCACAAACTTTAATGAATAATTCTAAATATTTTATCCAAGTTGTATATTCTGATCTCAAACCTATCCTCGTGATTCCATTACTTATTGACAATCTGACAGTTTTTCTTCTTCCACAGACTGTCAGGATAGTGTTTGCCCGCTGAGATTCCTCATAGAGTGGGTGTTATTCATAGGTCAAAGGAAGAGCACACACCTCAAAATGTCACGGTTTTCTTGTGTGCATCTCCGTGTAAGAATGGTAGGTGTTTCATAGACAACACCGTGATGCCAAAGCTGACGACAAAGTGTCTGGAGAAATGCATTTCTTTATATTTTCAGAAGAGAAACCAATATAAATAGACAAAATCTGTCAAAAGGTCAAATCTTAAAGCATTAAAATGTGTCTGTGTCAAAAGTGGTTGAATCTGTGGTGCATTTCTCTGCATATTTAAGCATCTCAACTACCTATTTGTCTGGTTTTTAGCAGGCTGAGGGAGTATTCTGCATTTAATGTAATGTACCGTATAATGGGAAAAGCGGACAGATATTGATGTTTCCCAAGCTAATATCTAATGATCATTGACTGAATATCAAGTCTGTCAAATCAGAACATCTTGGCATTTTCTTAGCAGGATTTCTCTAAAAGGAGCGTAAGAGCCTTGGTAGTCTCTGCATCTAATTTTACAGCTCACTGCTCTGATTCATGGAGCTCTGAAAGGCAATAAGAAGATGCTATAGCAGAAGTAAGACAGGAATGATCATATACAATAGTAATGCTTCTATATGCCACTCCAACAAATATTAAAGAAATGCCCTGGGCACTAAGCCTTTGTATTGCATTTCAATTGAAACAGATTAAGTGTTGAATACGCATTTTAATACATGGTCTGGGCCGCAAGTTCCTGTAAGCACATGGGCAATTTTTCATTAAAGAAAGATTATGTTTTATCCATAATCGCAGGGTATTTCTGTCATCTCCCGCTATGCACTTTGAAAGCCTGGAGGTATTAGCAATGCGATGATGACATATTGAGAAATTTTTTTAAGCATTTTGTAGGAGGGGAGAAACATATATAGAAGAGTAAAAGAGAATACAGAAGAGACAGAACAAGAAAAAGATGGCACAACGACTACTGTAATGCAAGTAATTAAGTAGTGGAACTGTGCATAATTTAGCTAGGGTTATTTATGGGATACTGGGAATACTAGATTGTCACTAATTAACCAGCCACACTCACCAAACGCAATCATTTTTGAGCTTAAAAGCATGAAAAGTTAAAGAAAAAAAATGTCACAAATCACATTAGAGATTGTGCTATATCATTACTCAAAGCTTCACAGCAGAGAAATCTTTTTTGTGCCGTTGAGGCCATTCAAGCTGATCATGTGTGGGTTCAAACTTGATTTTATTATGCTCTAAATAACAGACACTATTGCTATTTCATGTTCTGTTTCTGGTAATTGGATGCATAAGTCTGGAAAGAATCTGGGTCCAATTAATTCTTTGTCATCACACAAACAGCATTTCTGCCTTTGGCTTTGTGGATTAACAACCATTTAATTCAGAATCTAACAGTCGATACCTGTTGAGTATGTGAACAGTAATTTAACTTGTCACTTTATATCTAATTCCTCCATACTTTAGCAGTTAATTGTAAAGAATCATAGCATTGTTTTGAGAGTTTGACATATCTAACATATTTTATAAACTTACAGTTTATGCAATAGCTTGGATTTATTGTGCTTTTTGTTCTACAGATGACTATCCCTCCAGTCTTAAAACTATACAGATCTATAAGCCCTATAGCCCTATAACATCTTGATAAACTTTCTGTTCGTAACTCGTAGTTCAATTTATTAGGCTGAGTCTTCTGAGACAAATTATCACCCATTAACTCTGAATAATAATTTATGACGATATAACATATTTATGCTACCTTACTGACCAATGACAAATCACCTATTTAATTTCAATGCAAAACAGCATTAGTCAGAGTTCATTAGACAGAAACCTCTCTGTGAATCTTCTGTAACGTCACTTCACCACTCAAACCGACACTGCTGCTAATGAATGCATGGCCATAAAATGATTACTGTCTCTCTTTGGTAAATGTCGCCATTGTTCTTAAGTGGCTTGGATAGACCTTTCTGTGTTAGTTGGAGAATTTAATGCTGTCCTTCAGACAGATGGGCTATTGGTGTTCTCCGCGGTTCAACAGAACTGTCCTGTGCGCCAGAAAGGAGGCAATTGTGACAGCGGGAACATTCGTGCAAGGCAGTGGGGGGAAATGTTTTGTGGCCGCAAGAGCTTTGCTCTTTTCAGTGCCAAAATAATTACTTTGTTATGCCTAACCTCTTTATGAAATCAGATTACAACTTTTTCTGGATAAATGAGCAAATTGTAAGTGAATTTGCGATGCAGTGCACTAGAAATGCCGCCATATGCAATGATGCAACACAACGATGAACTAGTTTGTTTGCATATTACATTTAAAAATAGAAATTCAACAGCCTTATTGTGTACTGGTACTTCATGCTTTAAATATTAGCAGGTAATAACAGTTCATGAAAACCTTACACATCGAATCCTAATGTACATATCAATACACGGAGAGTACTTTAAAAATACTTGTACTAATCTCTCATTCATATTTAAACCATATGCGTTACATTTACCCAGAGAACATATCTAAACATCATCACATCATTTGCCATCCTGAGGGACTCAGCACTGGACACTACTTGCGATTATAATCTATATCTTCAAAGCAAGCCAGACAGGCCAACAGGAGTTGCTAATACAGAAATATTACCAATGCATTCCCTGCCATCTGGGATCTAAGACTGGCCAGTAGGGTTTATCACATCAAAGATCCATTAATTCATTTTGGAAAGAAGGTTGGGACAGGTGGTTGTAAATACATAGAGGAAAAAAACAGGCCTCTGGAGGCAGACAGGTTGTCTGCTCCAAGCCACTGAAAAATGACAGAAAGGGAGGAGAGACTAGGTGAGGAACAAAGAGAGCTAGAGATAGACAGAGATACAGGCCGACAGATAGATAGGAGTACAAAAAGGAGAGCCTGACCAAGAGATTTTTATATTGTTATTTCATGTGAATAACTGTTCAAAAAAAAGGCAATAAAAATGCAATGTGATGTAAAATTAAGTATATAAAGAAATGCATCCCTGACCTGTACTAAATTCTTCAGTAAGACATTTCTGATCATCAGAGCAATTCAAGCTTATAGTAGCAAAATCAGCAATATAACGTATTATTGATGTATGGCAAATGAATTGCTATTAGTTTAATAATACAATGGCGTTCATATGCTTACATGATTTTCAAATCGTTTGACAGCCCTCTAGGTTTTTCAGCTAAATGGAAAGACAGAGAACAAAGATGAAAGCTAGACAAAAACTGGTTGAAACACACATACCTTTTTTTCTGTTAAATGCCCGGTTCATGCTTGAAAACGCTCCGTCTCAGCTGTGATTTCCTGGAATGTGCCACCTCTACCTGGCGGGATAAGAACGCATATGGAAATTTACTTCACAGAGTCTGAGAAACATGCTTCAAAAACAAAATCCTGTGAATTTGCCTCTGAGGTTAAGTCTCCTAGTGTGCGTTATTGCACAAAAAAGTTACTGGGTTAAAAGTTATTGGGTTCACAAGAAATAACCCCCTTTAAAAGTAAATATCTCAGCACAAATGTATTTTGAGGGGATAAACTAAAAGTGCTACAGCAGGTAGGAGAGTTAACAGTCAAATCTATAAATAGGTGCAAATATGGCCTTCATGCATGGTTAAAAAATAGGTGTTTTTTTGGAGGATGGTAGATGCAATGTGCTTTCTAACAGTGACACGCGAAATAAAAGTGCAATGAACCTTTTTTTTTTAATAACCTGAAATAATAACTTATAAATTGTTTTAAATTGAAAGAAAATAAAACTAGATCATGTTATTGAGGCCATATATCACGCACGCTTAACCATTAGCACAAACATTATATGAATTTTCATCCAGTGAAATTTTCTGGAATAAAAATCTCCCTTCCTCTAATGCATCAGGTGAAAATGAAGTATATTGGCTATTGAGCAAATAAGGGAGAGAGCTGTAAGTACCACTCAAAACGTCCTGTTTCAATGGGAAAAACAATGTGACAGAACAGAAAACGGCACTCATTTCAGAGGGTTTTTAAGCCTGGCATGACAGAGAAAAAATAAAATAAAATGAGAAAGACGTCCTGTAGAGTTTCGCTGCATGATAGTTCCTAAGCTTCTCCCTCTCAGCCATTGTCAAACATCTGGAGATAAGCTTAGCCAATGACTTATAGAGGCTACAAAACAAACTAATCAAATGTTCCACCCAGTGGGCAGACATATTACAATAGTATTGTCAAATCGCAAGAACTCCCCAAGGGGTCCATGTGCACATTACTGATTTCCCTGATGCAGAGAAGACAAAAGCTTTTCATAGAGGCTTTTCAGACAAATATGTCTTTAACTTCACAGTGACTTCAATATAAGCTCATCACTCCCACTGCCTGTCTGTAAATTATCAGTCTTGTTAATTTGAACAAGATACAGAACAACATGCACGGGCATGTTTATCATTGCATGGCTTCACTGAATTTATTGTGTAGATCTAATCACGTTCATGGTAAAATGAACACAACAAGACAAAAGGAACATTAGAGGCTTAATTCTGTACATGACTTTAATAGAGCGTTTTTGTTATGACTACCAGCAGCTTTCATTCTAGTAAGACTATTGTTAAATGTTCAAGGTGAATACTGTATAAAGTGCACTCATTTTTTATTGAGTCACTTGAAATCGTAGTATAGCAAAAATGCTCTCTTCTCAAACATGCTAAAGATAGAAAAGAAAGGTTGAAAAACAGATAATCCACTATTCCAAGAGGAACTGTTCAGCTCCATTTAGACCCTATTGTATGACATCCTATTTCAATATAACCATGAAAACTTTGAACAAGTCCTTTCACACAGCATCTTGCAAAACAAGCAATGTAAGAAGTGATTCCTTTGCTTTTTACAGTGTGTTTTCATGTGAAGGGTGTGGTGCTTCACTAGAGGGAAGCAGTAAATTATAGTATTTTGGGATGACATCTTGGCGCAGAAGAATGTGATTTAAGGTTTCATGACAAAACAATGCATTTATGCTTTCTTTAAACCTTAAACATATCATTCATGCCACTTTGTACAATTTGCATGATGATGGCTACCGGTTTGAGCCAATGAGGCATGAATCCGCAATAGTGTTTTTTGTCTTATGAATTGTTCTGTCCATGATAGATGGGCCATAATGTTTCCTAATTATAAAGACCCCTGTGAAGAGCCATCAAAGTTTTAATCAGAAAATATGAACATACATGTACATTAATATTTATTATTTTATAATATAATATAGGAATAATTAAATGTACAAATTAGATGAATTTTTAATTGATTCAATATAAATATTTGTTATTATATTATTATTATTATTAAGAAAAAAATATATAGATATAGATAGATACTTACAGTATCATAATTAGTTACATCTGTAATAAAAGCATTAAATAAATCTTAAAAGTATTGTACGGGTACGTTTAGGTTTTGTTGGCTCCCATGAGAGCAATGCAAACAGGCTTCAGCATGACAGACTGCCAACTTTAAAAGCAAAGGGGCTGAACAGGAAGGCAGGTACTCGTATTTTTTTATTCACAGGCAATTGAGCTGTCATAAAGAGCCATGGAGAGTCAAATGCACATGGACAGCAGACATCACTGACTGAGCAGGTGAAGTCACAGTTTTTTGCGTCACCTCTGCCAGAAGCC
This sequence comes from Puntigrus tetrazona, assembly GCF_018831695.1. NCBI lineage: Eukaryota > Metazoa > Chordata > Actinopteri > Cypriniformes > Cyprinidae > Puntigrus > Puntigrus tetrazona. Next base: position 20,679,378 of record NC_056707.1, on the reverse strand, counting down.
TAAAGAGACCAAGAACTGGAACAACTCATTAGGAGCTCTGTCACAGTTAAAAAAAAATTGTAAAAAAAACTCATATTTATTGTCAACATTGCACAGGTTTTTTCGAACTTATTACCACATTTGCTCCACAGCTTCAGAGTAAAACCACCCATGCCATTTCATTACAACATTCCACACAGAGCGTACCTCTCTGGGTACAATGCCCACTCTTTCCCAGTTATTCTGCTAAGCAATATTATCTGCTGCCTGGTCACACCTGGGCAAACACCTGGCTGTGCTGTCCTCCTGCCTGACTGACAGCAGCTGTGTTTGTTCTCCGTTTATCACTTCCTGGCTGGTCACTCTGTCCCACAGGGGAGACCCTAAGACCTTCCTTTATGCTGAACTGCAAAGTTCTGCTGATAATATTTAGTATCTTCAAAAGTGAACTCTAGCTTAGGCATGTCTGAGAGAATCTAAAGCAATTTATAACTGTTGGGTGGAGAAGCTATATGGTTTGAGATCAGAGACTGCCTGGGTCCTTTTTGCTGGATTTAAAACTAAAAATATAGTTTCAAATGGCAGTAATTGGGATCCAAGTGCAATTTCTTTTTCAGCTCAAACACTCAAAAAAAAAATTGTAATAATCAAAAAGAATAACTATTCTGTCATTTTACCGACACATTCAGGAATTTATGCACTTTTAGTGAATTAGGTCATTTTGACAAAGACTCTCAGGACTACAATATTCAAGAACTTGATTTAAAAAAAAAAAAAAAAATGCAATCTAGAAACAAATGTAGTGGCACGGACCGGGAAATCTAAAACATGAGACAATAAATCCCTGAATATGAAAAAAAAAATTCCCTAATGTTTCAATGCAAAACAAAGTGTCACATTTTTCATTCATAAAACATTAGCACCAATAATCCAACTCACAATATCTGAGATCTGGCGTAAACGTAGGCCTTTAGGGCACATTTCACATTTTCAACTTTTTCAACTTTTTCAACTTATTTTTTCAACTAGTTTGTTCGGGAACATTCCATTTTAAGGGAAAAAAGAAAAATAACTGCAACAACATCAGCACTTCACACTTGCAACCTTAAAAATGGCAATAAAACACATTTTATTCTACACTTTAACATGCACTTTAAAGTTTCATTTATTTGCACTTTAATATATGAGGGTATTCAAACAAAATATTTCTCACAATCATTGAAAGCAGAAGCTACAAGAGAATAATTTCTTACAGAAACAAAAAGGTTTAACAAAGAAAAAACACAAATTACTGTAAATGGGGATTGTTTGAAAATTGCAATCTACTATTAAAAAACATTAAATAATTAAAAAAAATGCATATCTAAAATGTATATTTTCAGAAATACTTGATAAAATATATGAAAGTAAGAAGGACACCAAACATTCAAGCCATCAGACTATTGTTCTCTTTAGAATTTCTGTTATAATGATGTGATGTTTAAAAAAAAAACCTACCTTTTCAAATGCTCAAAAAGCATGCAGCAGCTAATGAAGAACAGAAAAATGTAAACAATCGCAATCCAAAAAAAAAAAAAGTTAAGGCCGTTCAAAGCTGATGAGCATTCCACTGATATGACCCAGATCTGAGTCAACACTGCCAGCATTTACAACAAAACTATTCACCACCACAACACTGAGAAAAACAGAATGAAATAAAACTATCCTTTGTTCCCAACAGAACCCTATTCACTAAGCTCAAATAGCAACCATTCTAAAACAATGTTTATTAATTCAACCCTCGGCATTCCTTACATGGATCAGTTGTTATTCTCTGCTGAGCTCGGAGCCATACTCCAAACACTCCTGTCCTTTCTGTCAGACCTCTCCATATAAAAAGGCCAACATTCTTACCAATAATGAGAGGAGATTTCCAAAGCACCAGCCAGTGTCTTCTGCCAAAGACGAACCAAATGAGAAAACCAGTGGAGAGAGCCTTTAGACGAAAACGAAAAGATGGGTGAAATGTAGAGCCGGCGACTTATTCGCTTTCACACAAGCTGGGATACTAAGGAGGAAGTTCCAGCAGTGCTTAATAGTTTTCAGCTGTGGGCCAGATGGGGTTATGTGAAGTACTAAAGTAAGAGGGGCGGTGGGTTTGCAAGCGAAACGAGGTGTCTCATGAGTGTGAGAGAACCTCTTGAAAGAAAGAACAAGGGGAAAAGGAGACAGGAAGAGAGAATGACAGATACAAGCAGTGCTGGTGTAGGGGGAAAATATTCAGATTTATATCTCTGGAAAAACTGGTTCCGATTGGCCAATCACAAAGACGAACGGTCAAATATCTCTGTATGCTAAATTGCTACATTGCCTGCCGTTCATGGCAACATACTGATGCCTTCTTTTCAAAAGAAGCATCAGTGTTAGCAGGGCTTCTGTGTTAGCAACTCACGTAAGAAACTCTTAACTCACAGAAAACTTGCTGAACGCATAAAAAAAAAAGTTTCCACCACAGAAAAAACACGTCAACCACAAAAATTCTGATTCATACTTAAGCCACAGAGCAACTTGAGTGCAAGACAGTGGACTTTGGCAGCTAACGGTGTTACGCTCTCTGCAATCTGACACCTACGGCTTATTCAACATGTCACAACTCTTACAGATGACCAAGACACTATACAGACAGCAGACATGTACAGCCCATATAGATGGTGAAAAGTACAGCCGTTCTCTCGTCTCGTCACCAAGAAGAAATATAGTGGGGTGGGGCTGTGTTACTCTTGGCATCAACAGGTCTGAAAATATTTTTAAGGATTCTTTTCCTTTATTATCCTAAAATTTGTTTTCCTTTCCATCATCTCGCCCCCCTCCTCCTTGTGTGGACAGATGTGGGGAGGGGAAAGTAATGCGTTTAAGACTTTGGCATTTTCCATTTCGTGAGGTAAAAGTACTTATTCTGTGGTTTGGACCATATGTTTTAAGAAGTGCAGAAGTAATCATAATCGTACAAGCACCTGGTCAACATTAGCAAGAAATGTTGACTATTAAATGCATGTCTTTAGGAAATCTGATAACACTTTCAGATGGGCAAATGAAAAACTACAAACGTAAACAATATCAACAATGTGACCTGAATTGACTGATAATGATTGCAGAAACAAACAAATGTGATAGAAAAAGGTCAACTGTTAATTTGGTGAATTATTTCAAAACGTACTCAAATATTAATATATGCTTCCGTTACAAAGAAGCTTAGAGAAGTCTGGGTTTGTGAATTTCAGCTAGTTTTGTCAAGGTACCGATGAAAACCCATAGTTCTCAGTACCAATTTTGGTACACAAAAGCACGCTAATTAAAAAAAAAAAAACACTACTTTTATTAATAAAGTCCAACTAAAATTATGCAAAAATCAATTCCACTCTTTACTGTGTTTCCAGTTTTAATAAAAAGTAATAAAAGTATGAAACAGTAAACAAGTTTCACTCAATTTGAATGAGTCTTTTATTTAATGAAATTTAAAGATTTGCATTTTGGTAAATAAAGGGCATTTACTATATATTTTTAAAACAGTAGTGGTAGTAGAAGCCATCACAAACATTATTCTAAATAATAGTAATATATTTCTGGCACAATGTCTAAACCAAACTTTTATTTTGATGAGTTGCTGTGAATACATTTACATTTCTTTGTGTATATGATATGAAGCTGGTTTTACTCAAATGAAGCAGGAAAATGCACATGAAAGAGTTGTGACTCTTAGAGCAGTTCTGGTGATGTTTATATATTTATGTATGGAGTGACAAGTGGCTGTCTTCATAAGCAAATACTTTAATAATTTATTATAACACAGATTCATTCAAAACACTGATTCTTTAAGAGATGAAAAAAGTGATTGGCTTTATGAGTAAGTCAGTGAATCATTCACTCAGTCTTTAAAAAAAAAAATCTAAAATGCTGTTTTTGTTTTAAATGTGTTTCATGGATGAAGAAGAGTGTATTATTTGGTCTAAAATTTCATTTTAGCATAAAAAAACCCTTTTAAATAACTTGTCCAAACTGGCTATGTGAACAGAAACAGAGGGTTTATTTATGTGACACTGACTTGGGTACTTTCAGAAAATTAAAAGAAACAGTGGGTGAAGAGATCTGGGAGAACGAGTAGCAAGTATCTTGTTAAGGATGTTAGTAAAAGTCTTTACATTTCTATTTCAGCTTTACCCCAGTCTTCCTTTGCCAAGAACGTACTTGCATCTGTATCTGAACATGGCATAAAAAAGGTATTCAAAAGCAACACTATTCCAAAATTATGCCTAGTGAGCTGCCTACGTAGGAAGCATTTTAAGGCATCACTGACAATCTCTCAACTTGTTTGTGAGGGGGCACCGGTGGTAGTTCTGGCTCACTTGGCTCCCACTTGCCTGCTTATTTTTAACAGCTAAATAAATGCAGCACTATCTGCTGCCTGAAGCATTTCAAATCGGCCACTTGTGAGGTTCAAGTGGTTTTCTTCCTTAATTGAGATAAAAAGGTCTTGATGAGCTTGTTGAACACTTCAAGACAAACCATACCGTCAACTAATAGCACAACACCAAGGTTGAGTAACAGCGCATTTTTCAATAGGTCAGCTGTTGACATTTCTCTCTGATTCAAGAAGAAGAGGGAAGCAACACAGAAACAATTACAATAAATAGACCAGACCTTGTTGTCATACAATATGTGAAATGAGTGAAGAAAAGATGGTCTACACTTTTTAATAATTAAAGATTTAAGTTCACCAGAATTTATTCAGAATAGCTTGAAAGGCCAGAGTCTACTGATGTCTCTTGATATGTTTCTATAATGACTAGTACTGCTTCACATAAAAAGATGACAAAGGAACAACGAATTCATAATTTAAGAAATTCAGAGCCATTTTGATGCAGAACCATTTGAGTGCTTATTAATTAGAGGGTTTTTAAAGATGAATATTAATCTGAAGGTGAGGAATCCCAGTCTCAAAAGTTAACATGTTGCCACAGCTAATACTGGCCAGTGAAAAACAAAAATTGTTATATATATTTCTTACCTGATTTTTGGTTGTTTGGTTGTCCTTGCACCTATGTTGAAAAACGGTGAAGGTGATTTGTTTTCTCTTTCAGCTCTTATAGTCCCTTTTTTGAAATTGCTTCTCTCAAAAATAAAGGTACTTGCGTGGAGTTCAGATTACCATTGTTACAATTCAATTTAAAACTGTTTATTAAATTGCAGTTGCGATTTTTACTTTTATTTGGCACTTGAAAAGTGTTAATTTTGTATTCTTCTACAGAAATACACACAAACACAGCACTTCAGATACGACGATGGACAAGCTACAGTGCTTATGTTTACACAGAAGTATTCCTGTAGGGGTCATTTGGACTATATTTTCCCACATCCCCAGGTCATTCACCTAAACCAACAAAGCACGGCTTTCTAGAGTAACCACATGATGATCTTTTAGCAAAAGCCTCAGCTGCACTTCAAGACCGAACGTGTGTTTACAACTGCCAGTGGATCTTGAGCAGGAAATGTGGGATTCGGTCTCAATGATACACTCGCAAATTGTTGCAGCTGAGAGCTGAGAAAATTGAGCTGACCTATCTGCCCATTTTGACTACATCTAGCTAGAAATGATGTCTTTATCCATTCAATTCAAATAGCACACACTCAACACAGTATGTAGGCTATGTTTGCTTTGAACTGCTGACACTACTGCTGTTGCTTCTTTTAGAAAACCTATAGGCTTTTAAAGTCACCTGTTTGTAGATATGCAACAGACAGACAGGAGGAAGAAGACTAAAAACTGCTATAACTAATTGATTATAATTGAGAAATTACACAATACTTAGATAACTGACTATAGTTTATAAAATATAGTTTTGAACAGAAGCAATGATATATTAAATTGAAGTAACAGTAAAGAAATTTAGAAAAAAACCTTTTTGAATAAATGCTTAATTAGATTTTTATCAAATAACCCTAGTTGCTGGGAACCATTTTTTAAAATACCAAATCAATGATTTCTGAGGACTTGCTGGTGAAAATGTAGCTTGACAAACATAATCGTAAAATATAAATCGTATTTATAAATATATTAAGATATATTAACCAGTATATTAATATTAAGTCATATGTCAAAAATATTTGCACTGTACTTTTGACCACTTTTTGACCAGCCTTAGTAAACATTTGAGGCCTATTTAAAAAAAACACACATTTATATTGCTCAGTCAATTATATACTAAATTTAAAGTCCATGTAAAGTCAATATTAAATGTGTGTTCTAAGTTTGTCACACCACAGAAAATGTGTTATTAACCGCCCAGACAAATTTGAATGCTTAAAAAAAATAAATGAATAAAAGTATCAAAATCTTAAAAAATTGAGTCGTCCTCTCTGCTCTCATGCTGCTTGCACCACTGAAACCACGCCCACTCACGGCAAAGATTTAGTCTCTCTCAGCTGTCTTCCTGTCAGCTGAGTGATTTAAATAAGGAAACCAAGCTCAGTTGTTTTGTAAATTATAGCCACCACGTAACGTGGTGAAGGCATAGCTAGATTGCAAACTGTAGGCTGTAGTATTTAATGGTAATGATAGTAACTGATGATTGAACGGATCAAGCACTGATGCTCATGCACTCTAGTTATTATGTGTGTGTCACTGTACTGATGTCACCCAGCGATCAGTCTGTGCAGTCAGTTTTGCTTCAAGTCCAACACCGCTTTTATAATTTTGTGGGAAGGGCAGTGCTCTGTGAAAAACTGCCATTTAGTATTATACAGTTCAGTCTTTTTAACATGTTTCAGCAATGCATTCCTAACATTTATAATGTGTTTACAAACAATTCTCAAAATTGGCTTTACACTGACTTTAATAAAAGTATTTTTTAAAGTACATATACTGAATGTTTCCTCTATCCCACCCACAGTCTGCCAGCCCTCAAAATGTAGCCTCTCACATCCCATGATTACCTCTCTCTGCCCTGCAAGGTCGTATAACGTGGTCCATCAGCGAGAGAATCAGAGGCTTCTGCTCTATATCTGTAAAAACTGAATTACAGCCAGCTCTGTCAAAGCCAATGTACCTGTGGCTACAGAGGCGATGGATCATGATCAAGTGAACCTAGAGCTCACTGAAAAACCCACCAATCTCTAACCCCCTTTCTCCCTTACACACACCTCTGTCTAGACCACAGAGGGGGATATGCAGCAATTCGGTTTCAAACAGTTAACACTAATGAGAGAGGAATATAGGATCTGTAAACACTGCACTGAGGAGACCTAATTGCCAATTAGAGTTAGCTTGCAGTGGAACTAAGTGAAGTTACTCTGCAAACATGAGAAAGACCTTTCAACATATGAAATGCCATTTTTGATCATCTCTGTGGGCATCTGATTTATCACAGACCATTGCACTTACTGAAAACCACTGAAGCTACGTGTATACATATTTTTAGTTGAAACTGACTACAGTAAAACAATATCAGTGTCAAAATTGGAAGTCTTGAGTGTCACCAATGCTGTTACTGACAGTGGAGTTGGCAGATGTAGGTCAAAACTTTTCTCATATTGAAGAAGATAAGAATGACTCACATTTCCTATGGGACAAATATGCAGAACGTGATTCAACCTCAGATTCCATGTCACTGGAACAATCCAAACAAAATAAAATCTAACAATTCTACAACTAGTTCTACTGGCCTTGCCACCACGGACAAGACCTAGTAAAATGGTAAAACTTTGCATCAGTTCAGCAAAGTAATGAAAACTTATAATGCTGTTATTAATGCAAAGAAGTAGCTTTAAAACACTTGAGACACATGTAAAAGAAAAACAAATATTGTGGCCGTTGTGCAGACAAACATTGCCAACTGCAAACTAGCTGAGCGTTCATCCCAAAGGATCCCGAAAAAGACATCACAGGCTAAGAGGATCAGAAGAATCTGGTTCCAAGTGGTCATAAGAAACACAGAGTAAAAACAGACTATACACTTTCTGATTTCTGAAAAGAGGAATTATAAATGTAGTGCTGGTCAAAGCCAACTAAACAATATTCCAAGAAAAACCAACTAGAAATGGTCAATTCTTCACTAAGCATTGTGATGGCAAATAGCTCTGGGCCTACGTGCAGGAAACCTACAACACAAAACAGAGTAAACGGGTCTTATCTAAGCAAGATTATAATCATCTGTAAGTCAACAAGTAATTTCTTTGATAGAAAGCAGCAAGATTGGAAACCATGGGAGGTAAAGATGCTGTGTGACGACCAGAAACTGCAGTCAAAAGTACATTACCACAAAGAACACAAAAGATTTCATCAGCTAATAAAGCGTGAGATGGGATTTCATGGTCTTGAGAGCAAAGAAGGCAACTTGCACCTCTTCTGAAAACATTTCCATATATTTTTCCCATAAGTGATTCACAACTCTCGCCTTAGTCAGCAACAGATTCCACAGTACTCCAGACGAAAAGCACCACATAGCTGTATGCAAAGAGGAAATGAGACTGCTGCTGATGATTCTGTTAAAACAATCAACATTCTGATTTAGAATGCATTTGAATAGAACAAGCTAGAATCCTTTTCTTGCTTCCACACATTTTAATGCTTGGAAAATTCTACTCAGGAGTTGCACCAGTTCATTTTTTTTTACATTTTGGTATAATATTTTTCCTAGACATGCTGTACTGCCAATTACAGCAAACCTAGTCTTACATTTTGCATTTCCCCCCAAATATTAAGTAAAAACCACTGTGTACATGCTGTGAGAACCCAAAGGAATGTGAAAAGGCCATTTTGACTTCCTGTCCACAGAAACACATCGTTCCCCCCACATCTGGTGAAACCATACACATTCACTTCAAAATGTAGAAAAACCTCGAAGCGGGGGGCAGAATGTTTTATAGACAAAACCGGATGGCCTTGAGCATGGTCAACATCAAATACAGCCATTAATAGAAGTTAGCTGAGAGGGGACCTTAAACTAATTTATTTTACACAAAGACTGTTGTGATTTGAAGATTAGTGTTAAGGTTAGCTATAGTCCTAAATATAAAATATGCATTTCTAATTTTAATAAAAGATAAAAAAAATTCTGATCAGTATAAATGTAAGGCCATTGGGATAAAGACATGAAAGTGAAATGTCAGCAAAATGAAAAGGAGTTTATGCACAAATCATTCACAAGTCCATTCTTGTATGGTAAATATTAAGACATCTGTATGTAAATGTATGAAAACAATTGTTCAGATTACTAGCCAAAAAAGTGCAAATCCTGAAAGGAGTGAAGGCTGAGAACATGAATCAGACACAGACCCCTTAATATTACACAGGTGCTGTCCTGAGGACTGTTCCAGATAGATTGATCTTGCTGCTGTCATCTACAAAAAAGACCCACAGGATATGACAGGCATTTTGTCTTCATTGGCTTTCCATGAAGTAGTTTGAGGTCCTCACAATCATGCCAGCAGAGCTTTTTAATACTACTTGAAGATGTCAGCACATCAAAATTTCGATACTTACGGAGGGAAGGGAAACGTGACATTTAGGGCAGAGGGAAATTTTCCTTCAATTGTTTTTCATTGGAACTTACTTACTGCAAACACCAAAAGAAAATTAATGGATTCAGTGAATGATGGACTCACCACATGCTTCTTTTAAAAGCAGTTATGTGAAGACGTGGCAAACTTGCGTCACGGTTGGTAAACATGTTTAAAGAAATGGGCAAAAGGTTTGTTGTTAGAATCCTCCATAATTTTACATGGTTTTAAATGGAAAACACATCCTTATTCTATTCTAACAGCATTCTAACTCTAAAGGGATGCTGGCCGAGGTAAAGTCCTTTAACCCTACTAAGTGCTCCAAGCCACATTTCAGCCACAGCCTCAATGCCAATGTTCTGCCACAGGCAGATAAGAGCCTCAAAACCAGCCACAGAGACCGCAACAAAATGAATTTTGGGAGCTGTTGGAGACAAGCTTCCAAAAACCAGACACAACCTTTCCATCTATTAAACTAGTTACAAATGCTCATTAAAACTGAGGTCAGCAGAGCCAAACAACCATCCCCACTGGACAACCTAAGGAGCACAATACAGATGATTCTGACTGTAAACAGATTCAAAGATTCAGCCTGAGAAAGAAACAAATCAGACTGAACCTTAATATTCGAAGAGGCCCTACTCCATTATTGTTCTTTTAAAGCCAAAGCTAATAAGTCTAGAGTGCTGAGAAAAAGGGAGGATAGAAACAGAGGTAGGGGCTACATTACTGCCTGACCCAGTTAGAATAATTGATTTCATGTGTCAACTGAGTCAAGTTAAGTTGAGCAGTAATTCCAAGGAAACAGAATGGAATTAATCAGGCTTCAACCCTGAACTGCAGACAGGGAGTCCTCTGGATGAAAATTCCACAGGCACAAAGAAAGGGGGAATTCACATTATCGATTACACCATACTTAAATTTTAGTATTTCAACTAAATGAGTTCATCTGCAACAAAGGAAAAAAGGGAATTCTTTCAGTATAAATAAACCACATTACATAATAAACACCAAACAACAACAACAACAACTACTACTATATTGTCCATAAAATAAAATGCTATAATTTAGAATTCATGACATAAAAACAAGACAAGACAATGCATGTACACATAAATATGGAAAAATAAATAAATAAATCGTCTGAAAAAAAGTTTCTGCTGTTTTTTGTTTTTTTTTCCACCAATCTAATTATGCAAGCTCAATATTTATTAATAAACAAATTGTCGTTCACCTTGCACCTTTGCTGCAAGTGGCATTCATAAATTACCTGTTTCAAAAAGAAAAAAAAAAAAAAAAAACAGTTTTAATGACATGATACTTCTGTAGAAGCAAATTCCACAGTGTAAATTTGAACAGCACAAAACAGGAAATAACTCAATATGAGGTCTATATTGGCTCCAGAGTATATTTGAATAGCACAAAAAAGGAAATAATTCAATGTGAGGTTTCCATTGATGAGCCTAAATGTACTTCAGCAGTATGCCTGTCTGTTTGTTCACAGCAGGACATTCAATGAAAAACAAGAAAGAAGCATTCAGCTTCATTTTGCAATGATTCCTAAACTACTCCAGTAGCGCATAAATAGAAAGTACACTAAATTAACAGTACAAACACCAAGCAAGAACAGGCTATATTTTCAAAAAGCTATGATTGAGCCATGCAAACTAAAAAGCCATTTAAATGCATTCATCAATCACTGTCTGCAGTCTTCGCTCCATTCCTTTTGATGTGAGCAGAACATTATCGAACTAGAAAATAGGTCTATTATTAATCATAGGCTTATAAAGCTGAAATTAGAGCTATTTCTCACATATAGTGGACTTGCAAACTAATATATTAACTGTTGTAAATTGATCACTCAGATGTATACAGCTATAATATTTTTTTCTATTTAGCATGCTCGAAAGTCACATATACATTTTCTTTGCTTAGATGTTTGTGCTTTCAATGGGAGCTGGTGATAAAAAAAAATAAAATAAAAAAAAAGACCGTAGCCAAGGGTCCTCTATCTTCTGTACAGTGTATCACAAAATATATATGGAGAAAAACAATCCTTGTTATTTTCTGTGGCAGTAACCTAATGCTAATATCAGTCTTGTGAGATATAGGAGATATATATATATATATATATATATATATAGAGAGAGAGAGGAGATGTCAATTAAAATAAACATATTATGAAAGACAGTCTTGACAAAAACTCATAACTATATCCATAGAGGAAAGTAATCCTATTGTCAAAGGAAAAACCTGGAATATATTGCATTATAAAAGCCCTTTGATGTTTTTCTGCTAGGGGCTCTTTTATAAAACCGATTTTCTAAGGCGATGAATTGCACAAATAGCATGTAATATCTCACAAATTGAATACCAATTTAGTTCGAAAAGCTTTCTTTCCTTGAGGAAATTAATTATTCTGATTAAATTTAGATTAATTAGAGTGGTAATTAGATTAATTATAGACTATGCCTAGAGGAAAAAAAAAATTACATACTTGACAAACTTCCGTTTGAGGCATATAAACTAGAAGTCATTGCTAAGGTGGTGACTGAAAGGTTGTAGATTCAAACCCCAAAAGGCAAGATCAATAAACTATCTCCACTGTGCCCTTGAGAAAGATACTTAACCCAAGGCTGATGTCTATGCATGTACTGCAAGACATTTTGGATAAAAGTGCCAACTAAAAGACAAAGTAGCAAACAAAAGGTAACAGCAGTCAGAAAGAGCAGAACTGACAACATATCCCACATAACTTTGATTTGTATAGATGAAATTACTGCTTACAAACAAACGCTCGACAGTGATGTTTCAATAGCCCGGAGAAAATAGGTTTTAGATTAGCACTTCATTTAAATTGAGCTGGAAATTAACAAAAAGTGGCGTGTAGGGGGGCTGAAACAGTATTTCCAAAAGATTACTGGGGATTTGAGCTGCTTTAGATTACGATCACAATCGATGGATCAGGATCCAAGACTTGTGTGCAACATTTTCACGGTACCACACAAACCTCTTTTTTTTTTTTTTAATAATCCAATTGATATTATATGACATTAAAATAATTTAATCTATGCAAAGGCTCTCACTTTTTCTCCAAATGGTGTACACTTGGGGTGGTATACAGGATTAAGGCTTAACAACTAACAACATGGAAACATGGGCATTTTTTCCATTATAATGTATTCTTCAAAACGTTCAGGCATAAACTACAAAGACAGGCAAGGACAGGCTGCATGAAACTGAAATCAATACATAGAATGATACTGAGAAATGAAAGACAAAGAGACTGAGACAGACAGAAATAATGGAAACCCTCTTAGCATTGAAGATTTGATTGCACAATGCTTGCTTGTGTATACTGAATTAGCCCTTAAGTAGATTTCCATGTCAGTCATAAAGTGGTGTAGTAAAAGTGGTGTAGTAAATGCTTTGAGCCTTGCTAAGCAATTATAAAAAGGATATATAACGGATAGTTCTGGTTTTAAATTCTGCTAGAATGAGCCACACTTGTGACCATACATCTGTAATTCAAAGTTGCATCATTTGACTTGGAAATATGTGGAAAATAGCAGAGAAGTCACACAGACTACTTCTGTGATGCTTTCCATATATATACACAAATGTAAAAAACCTGAGCAAACTCACTGAGGAAAAAAAAAATAAAAGGAAAATGTTGACTCCTCCAACAGTAGTACACAGTAAAACACTTTTATTCCTTTTCACACAAATTATGATAAGATATATTTATAATTACATTTATGTGGTTCCATGCACTATACCATGTTATGACCTCAGAAAATCTGTAAATCAGCACATTTTGACATTTGCATAACATGACTACCACCAAATATGTCTTTTCTACCATAGTTACCTTGCTTGTTAACTCACCTTGTCCAGCACTGCACTGGTGATACAGAGCATCTGGTTACAAGACCCATGAAACACGAGTAATGATAAAACCCCATTATAAGCTAGTTAAAATAGCATGGTTGCTTCAGAAACTGCATTTTTTAATTTTAAGCAAGTTCTTGGACATTTCACATGAAAGAGCTGCAAAAGGAGCGAGAAGCAATGTGATATAATTTTGAAGAAATGCGCGTCAGTACCCCTGAACGTCAATACACCAAAACAAAAAAATATGCAATGAACACATGCCATGTTGCTAGACTAGCAAGGTCACATGAACAGAGTGATTATCATCAATCACAGTCTTTTATCGCAAACAGCGGTAGAGCTCTGACAGATGAAGAGCATAGCAATGAGGCACATAGCCCTGGCTGGCAATGAGGGAAAAGAAGACCACAGCTTATGAAGTACAGGATAAAACCAGGCTGCCAAGACGTCTTACAGCTGCTTGCAGCTCATAGTCTCCATAGGAGCTGCAGAAAACAACCAAGGTCAAAACATGAGAGTGCAAAAGACCTACAACTGAGGAGTCATTGGTGAGAGATTTGATGCATTAGAAAAATTTTATGCAACAGACGCAGTTTAAACATAAGCACACACAATAGGCCTCATTCATGAAACCCTCATAAATATATGAGTAAATTCTGAGTCATTGGAGCGTAAAACAAACCTTCCTGAAAACTCCCGGATTCACAGACACTTCATAAACGTCTAATTTGATAGTTAAATGTGTGTATGTTAAGGAATTCCAATCATTCACAAATATTGTGCTCCTGCACACTCATTCAATTAGCATAACCCCAGTCTATGAATTACAGTAAATTGCGGGTGCTGGAACACAGAATATGCTGGCCTAGTCTCTCAAGTATATTGCATAAATGCAAAAAAAGACTAATAGGCCATATGTCTAACAATATTCATCAGCGTGTGTCCAAAGACTTTTTAGCCAGCTGAAACAATATCAGGCACTCTTCTTAAAACAGCTAGCTGGTGGAGCTTGAGAACACTTTGGTGGCACAACATATAGAAATAAGGTCAAAGAAAGAAAGTATTTTCCATCTGAGATGTTTTAGTTGCTATGATTTAGAATATCCACAGCGGCAATGTATTACAAGTATCTTATTTTCAAAAATTTTACTAAATATAATAAAGCAGTAACCAGTAATACTGATGTTTCATTTTATAGTTATCAACTCAGCTGCAAAAAATTTGTTCTGCTCGTGTTTCACGAATGAGGCCCGACGTCTGCATAAACACTGAATGTTTGCCTGCGATTTCAAACGATTTGTTGTTTTGCTGTCCAAAATCTTGGTTAAATAAGCAGGAAGCAAAACAACTTCCCAAATCAAGGCTGTTCAAAAAGGTAGGCAGCATATTCTGCTTTCCAAGATTCTTACTTTAATAGCTCATATCCTCTGTGGACAAGGAAATCTCATAATGCATTTTAACTACGTAAATATAATTCAGATGTAATTAATCAGATGTAAACTAATTAAATTAGTTTATTTAATATTTGTGTGTGCCGGTTTTACTTTATTAGTTTAACAATATGTTAGCAATGTGAAATCAATTGTGAGCCCTATTTACACGATGAAGTTTCTGAACTTTCAAAAGCAATCACTAATAAGGTTCCATTTCAGTTAGTATACTGTCTTACAGGGCAGTTGACCAAGTAGCAGTAGACCGCAAGGCAACTCGGTTCTGGAATGGAGTCCAAGTGTACACAATAAATAACAGAAAACAGTGCTCAGCAAGAGTGAACAACATATTGAATATCTTTTACTTCCTTTCATTTGTTGTAACTCAGACACTCATTAATGTTTGCCAGCTAATAAGAAGCAGTTTCTCCCTGAAAAAAAAGGACTTAATAAAATCTAATAAAAGTTCTAAAGCACATTATACACACATACAAATGCACACATTGATATATTCACCTTATGCACACATTTTTCAATCAAATGTAAACAACAGCACACTATTTAGAAAATCTGTACACAAACTAGAGGACCTGATCTTGGAAGAATGAAATCCATAAGAAAAAAAAATCTATTACACTATTAGGTTGAATAACACGGTTTATCTGAGAACGGCATTGATTGAACTGCATTTGGGTTTATTGTGCACCTCTGAGGATACAGAGGCATTTATCACATAATCGTATCATGGCATGGCTCGGATCTATTGACTGAAACATGATGAATCTCTCAAGATTCAAGCTTTGACTTTATCAGAACATAACTGAAGGATAAAATAAATAACTGAACTGTACTAAATAAGAAATAACTAAAATATCGTTCTTGATATTATATCATAGTCATCTCATATAACCTTCACAGGATCTCATGATGAAAACTAATGCTGAGATAATTCACACAGTTTTCAGTAATTAATGTGGATGCTTTAAAAAAAAATTAAATAACACTTTTTCAGTTTCCTAAGACCACACTAATGTTTTTCCCACTTCCTGTGGCTAGTGTCATATGCTCAAACTAATTAAACACTCCTTATCCAGCAAAAAACAGCAGTCCCTAAATGCAACTGCCTCCTGAAATCCTAGCTGATCCTGCCAGCGACATATGCTTGTTCAAAACTTAAATCCCTAAGGTTTAAGTTCACATGGTCAGTATAGTAACTGCTAACTGTGACTATCTATTAAGAGTTGCAATAAAAATATGTGATGCATATAAATTTAAACAGCCTTTCAGAGAACATCTTTATATGATATTAAATCTAGAAAAACACAAGATGAAACATGTACATTAAAAGTGTTCTGATATTCATTTCTTTATATACAGGCTATATTTTCTTTTTGATCATTGAAAACAGAGACAAATTGAAGATCTGGAAACTGAAAGGCTTCATTGTTGTAATATGGTATTCAGAATGAGCTCCCGCAGCACAATCCTCAAATGGATTAGAAAAAAAACCCTTTCTCACGGTTATCAAATTAAATGTATGTACCAAAAGTACATGCGGTATACATGTGTCAAATCAAATTTCTGGATTTTAAATCCAGACGCACAGCAATGTACGTACACCCTGCCCAGCTGTCTTCACAAAGGGCAACAAAGGTAAAACAAAATGTCCTGGCTCACAGAACAAAAGAAGAGAGAGCAAGCCAGGCCAGCTAGAGGGAGCATGGGGCCAGAAGTGAGATGAAAGGCTGGAAACATAAAGCAGCAGTGGGTGGTGATGCGTTTCTTTATCTTGACTATTCCATAAAGAAACAGCAATGCCATAAGTGATCTGCTTTTCTGACAGAATACTTGCTGTGTCAATGGCGGTAAAAGGCCATGCTGTACTAAACACCCTAGCTTTGAGAAAACTACCTAGTAACAGGGCTGATTACTGTCAGATAGCAGATGTCAAATGCACAGGTCTCTTGAGGTTCAAAACTATTCTGCTGCATAGAACATTCCAGCAAACAAAAAAAACAAAAAAAAAAAAAAGATATCAAACTAAACTGAACATTTCTAAATTCCTATTGATCTGACAAAAAGATTCCACCCTAAACCAAACTATTGCTTTGTCAGGCTGGTCAGAAAAAAAAAGGTAATGTCAGTTAAAGATTTTTTGTTTTATATATAATCTGTCTGCACATATAAGTAAGGAAAAAGCGCTGTAACATCAAGTATTGCAAATTGCACACATCACCTTGACAGATTAAGGACCCCCTGAAGGTGAAATATGGCACATCTGATAAAACTCTTAAGGGTAGCTGCAGGATTCTTGTCCAATTTCTCAAAGGTCAAACACTAAGTGAAACAGAGGTTATTCACACAGTGCATAAACACTGTGATTACGCATTAAGCAGGTTTTCCCACACTGCGTGTATCCTTAATTATACCATAGTTCAGAAAAGCAGATGCAAAAAGCCTTCTAACCGAGTTACTACAAAACAAGCATTTTGTTTTGATCACTCTCGAATGAACTTAACTTAAATTTCTATAAACTCTATGCCATTGAAAACTTGTAAAAGATTTATTTACAAATGATATGCACACCACCCTTTAAAAGTTTGTACGATCTATAAACCTGTATTTTTTTTGATAATACTGCAGATACAAT
Organism: Puntigrus tetrazona; assembly: GCF_018831695.1. Classification (NCBI taxonomy): domain Eukaryota; kingdom Metazoa; phylum Chordata; class Actinopteri; order Cypriniformes; family Cyprinidae; genus Puntigrus; species Puntigrus tetrazona. Next base: position 20,661,891 of record NC_056707.1, on the reverse strand, counting down.
ACTGCAGGTACAGAGAAATATTATGATAGTATTTAAAATATCAGTTTTCTATTTTAAAATATTTAAAAATGTAACATATTCCTGTGTTGACAAAGCAGAATTTTAACTGTTACATGATCATTCAGAAGTCATTTTGATATACACAACAGGAGTGGTCTTGATGTGAAATAAATGTTCTTTAAGCAATACTTGTGCATTAATTTAGGCAACATTTCCTTATTGTGCCATCTCATAATTCACATAAAAGCAACTCTTCAAAGCAATAGTTCAGCCACACACACACACACACACACACACACACACACACACAAAAGTCCTCAGGCTGAAATCTCATTTAAGTTTATATACCATTGATCTTTCAATACAGTCAGTGCCTTAGGTAAGCATCATGAATATCCTAAAACGATTACATTTCAGAAACAGCACCACGGTCCAACTCACTCCACATCAACTGAATCATGTGGCAGGCATGACTTAAAGCCTCTTGGGAGAGACTTTGAAGGTAAATACAGCTCAAGTTCAGGGTTGAATGATTCTAATAACTTTGTGAGTGTCTAGTGCTGTGAGACTCTCTTGCCTTAAGTTAAGATATGAACCTGAAAAGACATTACAGCCGCAGTTTAGACTGCTAATCCTCTGTACACACAAAGTACATTTTACACCAGTGGCTTGTCAGCTAAGTTTGGGCCTGACAGACTTAAAAGTTTTTGGCTACTTAAGGGTAAAACTTGAGCACATTAAAAAATTTCCCGTAAACGCATGTCGAAATGGAAATGCAAAGACAAAGCTTTAATCTTTTATTTTTGCACAATTTAGCATAAGAAAAGAATTCTAGTTGAAAAACATGAGTGGTTTCTATCAGGCGACATCAGATTGGTTATGCTAGATATTTTAGATTAGATATTGATTTTTCTCCTCATTTCTTGGGGAACAATATACAAACAAACACAACAACATTTATTCTGATGACATTCGCCTGTAGCCATTATTTCGATTTCATTTCTTGGTATACTTCAGGTGTTTTCTCTGTTTTTGTAGACTCATTTTCAACCTCGACGGTGCGGGTTTAAAGGAAAACTTCAGACAGAAAATTAAAAGTTTGTCATTACTTTCTCGCCTTCATGTTATTCTAGACTTGTAAATACTATTATTGTTTCTGTGGAACACAAAAGGGGAAATTACATGCTCCCATTTCCCTCTCAACAACAGTTCTTATTGACCATGTCTGTCAAAATATAACAAAAAAAAATTAGATGTAGTCCTTTCCATAGTATGTGTGGAAAAACTAAAATTCTGTCATTATTTTGCTGATAATCTTGCCTCCAGTGTCAAAGACAGAATCAAAAAGTCGAACTCACAAACAGGATTAGCTCGATTTGTGACTCACCGATTCATTTATCCAGTCTCAGCAGTTCTCAAAGTTAACAGCTCACTGGAGGGGAAAGTTACCAGTGAATAATGGCTTAAATTGCAGTCTGTTCCTCTCAAAAAGCCAACCCAAGCTCAATGGAAAACAGTGCCTGTGGTGACAGTTACGCGGTTTCTTGCACGTTTCATAACATTTTCAAGTGAAATGCCCAGTGAGTTGTCCTAAAAGCACATTGCGTGTTGCCCAAAAAAACGATTATTGTGAATCTGCCAATGTTTTATTATGGTGGTTATTAACAGTAGTTTGGAAATTAAATGTCTGGTAAGTGGTGCTAAAAGGTTAATGCTCTATTGCACAAAATAATGCACCGCCTACACCAAACGAACAGTGTTAACAAAAGCGAACATGGAAAAAAAAAAATGAAGCAATCATGCCACTTTTTTCTGCTTTGATCGTTGTTATTGTGATGTATTTCACATGACTCATACTGTATTGTAATAGCAGTGCTGTACCAGGTGAGCTATAAAGCAAGTTTACCATATCAGAAAAATCATGTAACTGTTTTTGTGATGCAAACATATTAGTTAGTTTACAGCTCATGATACATGATACATGTTCATAACATTGATGTTGTGCAAGAAACTAACCATCTTTGATAACCAATAATTTGACCTTTCATTAACGGCTTAATATTATTATTTAAATATTAAGCTGTTTTATACTAGTATATATATATATATATATATATATATATATATATATATATATACCTATATATATTATATATATAAAGTTAATGTTTTTTTTTTTTTTTATTTTTATTATGAACACTGGTTTGTAGTACAAACAGTTTTACTGTTTTCCACATTGAAAAAAAACGGTGGTTAACTTATGAAAATAATTTACAGTTGTAGTTTCACAAATGTAGAGGTACATTTTTCCAATTCTGCAAAAAGTAAAAAAAAAAACGTTGTAATGTCTTATTTTTCTAAGGTAATTATAATTGTATGGAAAAGAGTGAAGTGAGAAAAAGTGTGAAAATACTTTCCCTTCATGTTCAGCAGAAAATAACACGGTCTGAACAACATGAGTGCGAATAAACAATAGCACAAGTTTTATTTCTAGGGTCTTTTAAGGTATTCATTCTATTATATAAAAAGTTTCTGTTCATTCCTTCATTGTAACCTGCCACTCCAGGTTTTGGCTTAAGTAAAGAATACCTAAAGCACTGGATGAAACACACTTGCTGACTGGAATACACTAAGCCTAAGCCATACCTGTCACTGAAGAATAGTGTCCTGTGGGAGAGGTTTTCAATAATCCATCACCTGAGGTCACACATTCTTCTCACACACCATTCTCCCTTTTTCTTTTCTTACACGAGTCGCTTCAGCATCTTACCTGCATACACTTCCGTGTTGCACAAGCTTGCACAATTCATACACCCTTTGCAGATTGTATTTCACAGATTTTATTTCTTCTATTTTCAACTTGACCTTAATCAGCTCCTCACTAAAACTGTGCCTGCTCATGCGAAAGACTCAATTTAAAAGGGCATTTTCAAACATGTAAATTAGGAACTACCCGGCAACAAGTGTGCGTATCATCAGTGTGAGCCATTTGAAAACAACAGAACTGCAAGCACAATTTATTTTGCAAATAACTCAGCGATGCTTTTATAGAACCTGGCCTTTTATTGCAAAAGCGTGACATTAGACATGATAATGGCTTCACAGGTTGGGGAATTATGCTCCACCGAACAGGCACTCAGATGAAATCACAGTGGCATGTGAATCATCTACAGTCGGGTTAAGAGTGGTGAAAAATGACTCGAAATCACATGTTCATCACAGGTCCCAATACTCCGATTTGTGACATTTTTAATCATTTAAGAGCTTTGACAAGCACTTGCCTTGTGAAGAATATTGGGACACAGTAAAAGATGCTGTAAAATTAAATAGTCCAGACTTGGCCTATGCCTTGAAACAATCACAATCAATAAAGAGTATAAAAATTGGATGGACTAAGCTATCCGGCAGCACAACAACTGTTCTGTAGGTGCACCCATCATCTCTTTATCGTATTAGGATACGGAAGGTAAATTGCTTTGTGCTGACATCTCAAGACTGGGCATCAACAGCTGCATAAAATCAGGGCAAATCCCATTCCAGCACAATTGTCAATGGAGACAAGCCTTGTAATGAAGAAAAATAAATCTCATTGGGTTTCATGAGAATGATTTTTATGGGTCTAGCTGAGGAAGAACTTGGCACATACTGATTAGGGCACCCACATAAATAACTTCAAATCAAGTTATATAGGCCCAGCAGAATATTTAAGATACAAACTGTTTGTTCTTTTTAAACAATTTAGCCTAAGCTGGCTGATAGATTTAAACTCTAATGGGAGCTTAAGTAATGAGATTGTATGAGATGGCAACCATGCTGCAAAAGTATTTCTTAAAAAAATGCCTCCAGATACTTTTTATGCAAAATAATGAAGACTTGATTTTAATTAACACGATTCTAAACAACTAAAACCAAGATGTCTTAACATTTTTAAAACAAGCATTCCAGACTATATATTTTTTGTTGTAAAGTTGGATTAAAATTTCAATCTGTGAACCTAGTCCGGTTAACTTGCTGTTTGCAAAATTGCTAATTGGGTAAGAAAAGTGCATTACGATAAAATCTTTTTTACCTTAAAATGGAAAACAAAAAATGCTAATTAAGAAAAATATTTAATAAGTACAAGAAGCTGTCTTTTTTCCAATCACAGCTATAAGGTCACTGGTAAATGCTTTGGAAAATGTCAGCAAACATGTCATTTGCCATTTTAAGTAGAATAGTGAGAAAGGTTTCCAAACTAATTCATGAACCAGAAGAAACATAACATTATTTTTAAAACTTAGGCTTCACACAAACTGCACATGAATGTTTAACATCAAACTAATTCAAGTCAGTGTAGACAAAGTATTTGAAGGGATAATAATGGGCTGCAGAGTAAACTTCCCCATTTAGTCAGCAATTTCAAAGATGCATAAATCCTGAAATTCCAAACAGTGGCTGCTCCTAGAAGCAACCAATGTAATAAGATTTATCTCCCATGAGCTATGTCTTTTGCCCTCATAAAGTTGGGCAGAGGTACAACCAAGTGCTGGGGGCATTAACTTCCAACTTCCAGAGTCATTTGGTAAAAGCCACAGAAGTAAGAATAGATTAGAACACTTCAGAGGCCATAACATGCACCAGAGTATAAATATATCCAATTTTTCCACAGGGAACCACTTCCTTTGGGGTCAGAAAATGTAACAATCTAATTAAGATATGGCAGATTTATAGGAAAAATGCTGTGAAAATAAATGTTGTCACTGGACACTGGCCATAAAAGACTAAAGGGTCTGTGAAAAAAAAAAAAAAAAAAAAAAAAGATCACAGGTAAAATAGTTTTCTTGGTATTTAGTCATAAATGAAATCATAAATAACTAACTAAAAAAAAAAAAAAAAGTTATCATAAACTCCTTTTCTTACACAAAACACATAAAGAGAACTTCTGAAGAGCATCCCGTTGCTCTTTTCTATTGTCAACTTCCAAAATGAAAAACAGCCAGAGACTCACCATGCCTTTAAAACAATTCATCCAAGGTGTGTAGACCAAAAAGGTAAAATACTTTTAAAATTAAATCAAAATGGCTCCTAGTTAAAAAGTGGTGTATGTGACTAAAATGTTTGCCTGTTTTTTATGAACTGCTTACGCTGCTTTCATCTCCCTTGTGACTTTTTTAACTTCCAAGTAGGATAACAATGAAAAGCACCACAAAAGTACAGTGGTTCAAACAACTGCAATGTTCCAGATCTTTTTTGTTATTATCACCAACGCCAAATGCACAGATAACTACTCTTTTCAGACAGTTCAATACAGACAGCTCCACTCTAATGCATGCTTCTGATTGAGCCCATGTTACAGTACAAAAAAAGCAATAATAATAATAATAATAATAAAAATAATTGCAAATTGACACAAAGACCTTTTTTTTTTTGTTTCAAGTTAATTAGTAGTTTTTCAATCAATCGTGCTGAATTGCTCATCTAAGTTCTGGGCTTTAACTACAGATGAATCCATTTTAGTTGTAAAAAATGATGAAGTAACGTGAAGTAAAAAATTCATGTTGTTCATGACAGACCCATTATATTCAGACAATTCACTGTCTGTACCAGTAATGAGGTCACTGGATGTTTGCCTCATCCTTTTCTATGTATGCCCTCATTTGCAATTTGGTGCTTTCAAAAATACATCTGGCAGATGAAAGATTCTGATCGTTATTTTTTTCACATTTAGTAATGCCAAAAACTAGAGCCGATTGTACTGTTTAAACTGCTATCTGACATGAAGTTCACTGTACATGAGTACAAAGAGAAATCAAGAACAGAGTCACTTCATGATTACCGCTGAGCATAAAAAGCGAAATACTCTTTATTCAAGATATTGATGCTAAAAGGACGTCAGAAGAGAAGAGCTGAACACCCCTGAAATAATCAATGTGCAAATGCAATTACGGATATGCATTGTGAGATGTGCTAGGCCTATTAACAGATTGTTAATTAGATCTTTCCTTTCTTCAAGGTTTCTAAAAGACTAATGTATGCCAAAGAATGCACAGCTAATATATGTTTATGTGGATTTACTTAGCTACACTTTGGGGACGCATTTGTCCTCAGAAGTGAGCTCAATCTGACAAAACCATCCTTTGGGATACCCAGGGATGCCCTCAATTTGAAATATCATTCATGCATAAATAATACATTATTTTAAAACTGCAAACGTTTCCATTTAGGGGTTAAGGTTAGTCGGTATTATTTATAATAGCTTTATATAAAAACAGTAAAGGCTTTGGCTTGTCCCCATTTAGATAAGCTAAGTTAACGTGTGTATAACACCACAGAAGCTTCTTTTCTTTGGAACTATAAAAACTGCAGATCAGCCGAAAATTAACATCATGCACATTTATTAAATTCGCAGTTCAGAGGCAATATAAAAACACATTTTTTTCCAAACATAAAAAAACCCTCCCACTTCTTTAATAAAAAGGAAAATCCCTCTTGAATAAATCAACTACATTGGGCATTTATAATTAAAAAGAGCTTTTGAATTTCGTGTTTGTCAAAAAAAATGCTTTTAGATCAGTAATGCATCTATGCAATCTATGAAAAAAGGTAATAAGCTTTAGACAGAAAGGAAACGTGTCATAAAACATTAAAGGGGACACCCAACTAAATTTTTGGATACAGTGATAATGTTCTCCCTTAGACTAACAAAGGCTCACAAGCGGTAGTAAACTTACACACACAAACCTAGAAAACCAGTAGAGAACTGAGAGTGTTAAAATATTCATATGGTGTGATATTAGTTCAGTGTTTTTCAGATTATTTTAATTTTATACATTTTTATTATTTTATTATTTTATTTTATTATTTTTAGGATTTAATGTTACAATTAAAAACAATGAAGAAATAAGCCAAACTTCAATTTCAAATACCTTTACATTTCTGTGTGTATGTGATATGAGGATAGTTTTATTCAAATGAAACGGTCAAATGCTCATAAAGTGATGCTCAGAGCAGCTGTGGAGTTGTTGTTTGTGTATTTATGTCGTCATAGTGAGACGGCAGATGTTAATATCACTGGAAGCATAACGCACACTTCAGTACAGTAGCACACATACCGCGCATCTGCGGCATTCATTAACAGAGACACGTGGACTTTATATTTAAATAGCCTTTTTGGGGCTCAATATGAATAAGGAAACTTTAAACGACTGCTGTTGTGATCTGCCGTTGGCAGGGCGAGACGCCCCCCCCCCTAAAATAATGGCAGGGGAGATACTATTGAATACGCTGTTGAAGAACTAAAATCTGTTTTGTACCTTTGTAATACACTGATAACCAACAAAAGCAGGCGGTGATGAGAAAGTCACACGATGAAGCAAAGCACATCACAAGCAGCTTTTAAATATTAACATATAAAAGCTGGACAGTGTCACTCACGCAAAAAAAACACCATAATGATAATTAAAATGATGCAATAAACATTCATTTAACAACATGTACCATACAATCCTTATTTAAACAAGAAGAAACATAGTTATTCAACAACAACAACAAAAATCTGCAATTTTGAAATGTAACAGGGAACTCTATGTTCTTTTTTCACTTCCAAAAAACGGTATACTGCTGTATCTGTCCAGTACAGTTTTCCCACCACATATAGTAAGTAGGGGAGCTTGACATTGACCATTTAACAGGTTTTTACTGTAGCATTTTTACAGTCTTCTCTTCCAGAGAATGGATTTGAAAAAGAAAGTCTCCTTACTGGCAGAATATTTGCTATAGAATAGTGGTGGACGTCTTGAGATTCAGTGATCAGTTTGCCTTTCTCAGAGAGGGACTGTAAATTCAGTAAATCTGACTGGCTCACGCTGGAGGAAAAGGTATTGTCATGCAGATTACAGCCTGGAAATGGCCTCTAGAGGTATCCATGGACAGACCTCGCCAGTCCTTTTCAGGGGCACTACACAGCCAAAAAGGAGTTGTAACTACTAAAAAAAAAGTAGGATGAAACCCTTGCGGAAGCTATAGAAAACGTAACTTAATATGACCACGATATCTCTATGCATGCGCACGATATACAAATAGACAGTCAAAAACAAACAAACAAAAATGACATAAGGAAATAAACAGAAAGATGCAGACAGATAAGTAAACACATGGCAAACAGGTAAACATATGCAGAAAAACAAACTGAAATGCAGATTGGCATAGGTACAGTAGACAGGCAAATGAACAGAACGACAGTACAGTATCTTCAATACCTATCAGACGAGAAACAAACAGCTAGACAGATGAAGGCAAACAGCTCAGACACCTAGATAGACAAATTAGCAGATATACAGACAGACAAATAAAAAGACAGGCAGACTAATAAACACACTTCGGCAAGTACAGTGTATACAGGTGAAGAACTGTCTAATAAAGTGTCTGCTAAATATGTTTATCACACAACACAGAACAATATCCCATTCTAACATTCACCCTAAAATCCGGACAGATTCGTGGCGTCAATACTGTAACTATATAGCATCATTCTGAAAACAAACAGTGGACAGCTGTCAGGCGCATCAATAACCTGCACTTTTCTGCTAATTAAACACCAAACCAAAGCTAAAGGAGCGACAACATCTACGTCCAGCAACAAATACCCGACTAACGTTACTCCATAAAATCCACTTGCAAATTGAAGACCACAGTGAAAGATCCCGCCCGCTGGCGCTCGTGCATCCGCGTTACAGAAGCAACCTGCTCGAGCGCGTTCCATCCTTACGAATTCCGTCCATAACATTCCTCTAGGATACAGCTTTAAACAAACCAGCGTTTACATCATGGCTGAAACTACTTCGTCTGACGAACGGAACGTAAAAGAAAGTTTTACACGCGTTCTCTACAAAGGCTGACTCACTTTCCGGGACTTCAAGTTTCTTTTTTTAAGAGATGCGACGTACAAACACAATCCGCGTTCCCGAAACGCTTACTTTCCAAAGGAAAAGTACGATCCACTCACCGAAAAACACGAATCCTTCGCGCGTCCTGAGCAGAGCAGTGCACGCACACGCTGTCTTCTACACACACTCACTCCCTCATCTTCCCCACACACACACACACACTCTCTCTCGCGCGCGCTCGCTCTCTAACACACACACACACACGCACACACACACACACACACACACACACACACACACACACACACACACACACACACACACACACACACACACAGACAGCTGGAAAGTTTAGTGACGTCACCCACTCAGTTAAATGCCACCGCAGGAGTCTCGCCAACCAGTTGGAGGTTTAAAGGGACAGAAGAGAGGTGATGAGTGCTGCTTGGACGCAAACAAACACGCTATATCGCATTACTGTATTACTTTTTCGATATAGTAGCTTGCTTTATAAATATACGCTCACCGTGCACGTATTTTCAGGCCTTTTGTTCTGTATGAAAAACGTATTTTAAGAGAATAAACTGTAAATAGAAATCCAGTTTATTTACATGCAGTATGTTGATCACATCACCTTATGGTGTCAATCAAACAAACAAACAAATAAATAAATAAAATAAATAAACAATAATAATAAAAACTGCTACTAGGCTACATATCCTAATAGGTTATATGCTTTTTGATAAAGATGAACTACAAAATATTAGCAGAACAACAACATTTTAAAAGGTCATTTTTGAAAATTAAGAAAAAACAAACATTGGTTTAGGCTATAGCATTTATATTGTTTACATTACCTTTGCTCTGATAAAATACATTGGTTTAAATTTAAATATATTATAATAATATAAAACAATATTAAGCAAAATAGTTTGTTCATAGTTTTAAGGCATGCAGTGGTTTACCAAACAGATATAGGTTATTGCAAAACAATGATGATTTCAGAACTAAAAATGTATATATTCTAATTTAAGAGGGGTTTGAAATGAGTATTAAAAACAACTTCAAGTCTCCAAGATATCTAACACATGAGCAGGTCCTTTATGTAATGGTCCTTCCATTTTTTTTTTTTTTTTTTTTGTCAGTCTATTTAATTTATTTTATAAAAAAACACACCATATATATGTGTGTGTGTGTGTGTGTGTATATATATATATATATATATATATATATATATATATATATATATATATATATATATATACACACACATATATGATTGGACTGTGAAAAATAGGCATTGCTTTAACGCAGTGTCTTAATAAATGCAACCCTGGCAAAACCCCAGCACCAAATGATTTATCTGAACATGAAATGAGCCATGACACCACACAATCAATTTCAAAATAGCCAATCAGAACAGTTCTCTGGGTTTACGCGCTCCCTCGCACTCGCAAATCTATTGCGATTGCTAAATAACTCTAAAAAACAGCACATACCTCATATTTAAAGGCTTTAACATACAGACTTTAATGGACTTCCTTGTGTTCTCTGAATGTTCAAAGCATCCTGTTTTGTAAAAAGTAAATAAAAAAATAATAATAAAATAGAATTTTTATTGGTTATGCGAACATTAAAGACAACATTGGGGAATTTTCCATTTTATTGTTTTGCGAAATATATGGGAATGTTATTTTTTTTATGTTGTCTAAACCCTCTTACTGTAGATGAATTTGTCTTTGTGCTAACATTTAAAGAACATTATAACCAGAAAACTGTCAAAAGACATTCTATGAATGATACTGAAAAATGATTGTTCATAACTTCGAATTAACTAATAACAATAATGTTAAACAAAACTATGATCTTTAAACATTAAACATTGAAAGTTCTGAACCACCATGATCAAGAAAAATTACAAAATGTAGCGTAATATGGATTATGTGTGTTTAAACTCTGATCAACATGTGCATATAGAACCTTTTTTGATCAACATGCCTTGCATTTTTAAATTCACCTGTTCATTTGCCTTTCTATGAGTTATCATGTACAAAACATTTCAATGAGGATGCGATGTGTGCAATGATCGGCCTACATTTAGATTACTGCTACAGAAAGACCATCTATGCTATAAAAAGGCCTGTCATCAACCCTCAATGAGAAACCGATGTGTGGCACGCTCAGGTGCGTGATGAGGAATCCAGGGAGAATGAGAATGGCAGCCTTAGCATCACAAAAGGAGTTTCACACAAAGACATCACGCTGATTTTTGGAGCAAAAAGCCAGCCAAGTGGTGCAGGGACAAAGTGTAAGGAGGTTTTAGACATTAGTTTTGGCTAGCTATGACTGAACATAAAATGCTGCAGCTGTAGATTTATTACTATCATTGTAAAATGTACAGGAGAAACATTCTGCTTTAATCACACTGATTACAATATTCAGTGGCCGACCGTAGAAATACGAAGTAAAGAGCAGCGAAATGACTTCCATGCAATTGTTGTCTTTTCAAGTACAATTTGCAACATTGTTCGTGAAAACCTAAAAATGATTGGACTCATGATATTATATAATTTATATATATAATATATAAATTCATGATATAATATAATTTTAAACTCTTTCTGTTCCCAGAGGACAATCAAGATGAATAGCGTATCGGATGAAAATGCAGCATTTCTTAATCATCTTACTCGAATGCTTTATCATTACGGAAATGGTCAAACCATTCTAAGTAATTCAATTCAATTAAAAGTAATTGGCCCTGACCAACAATGAGGTTGTTTAAAAATTTACTTTAAAAAGTGCACTTTAATAATGACTACATTTGGATTTTAAAAAGATGTGCCTTATGTCACTCAATTATTTACATGGCAATAAATAATACAAATGTTGATGTGGCAATAAACAAAAATATATTGAATTTGAGGACTTTGGTAGACATTGACATTTTTATAGGGCATCTAAAATATTTATCAAAACCACCAACTTGGTATTGTGCTGCCATGCTGTTGCACTGCAGTAATGGCACACAAAATGTTTATTTTCTATTCTGTGCATGTCTGTATTTCCTTATTTAGTATATCTCCATAATATAGGAGGTATTTCATAAAAGTAATGAATCTGAATGAATTGTGTTCATCTTCTCTCACAAGAGTGCTGATGTACAGAGATCACGTCTAAGAATCTGAATCGGACAAGAGACTGTGGTTCCATCACGCTTTACACAACAAGCCTTTTAAAGATAATTGACTGTCTGTATTGAAAAAGCTCATACATAGCCTAGTTATCAGATAGCTGTAAGCCATGGAATCCTTTCCTCCAGAGCAGAGACTCATAGGCCATTAGATAATCCCAGAAATAAAGGCTTTATTGAGGAAAAAAAAGGGCTCATGTGAATATGAAGATTTTAATGTAAAGAATGTGTTGGCTAAGAGGCCATTTACACAGAATGCTTTTGCTTTGAAGACCCAGCAGTGAAATGAGGAAAAAAAGGATTTGAGACATGTTTTATATATGCTGAATGTTTTTTTTTTTACCTGAGCACCATGAACTGGCACTAAGAATGGTGTTTCGGTAAAACTTAAATTGATCACTAAAACAACTTTTATTTGTCTATTGGATACTATTTCTCGGGATTTGTATAGGTATCTCATAACACACTATATTACTTCCACTTATAATGATCTGGTCATAGCATTTGAAATGACGGTGCTTTTTATAAGGCTCATTGAACACTATATGATTTACATTTATATCACTGCAACTCAAAGCCACAGTATATCCAGTAAAGCAAAAGACTCATATATTTAGATAAGATCTAGATACTTGATTGTACTAGATCAAAATACTAAGAGAACGGAAGGCCAGTGCTTCTAACTGCACATTATTATGCAATGAAAGAATAATAATTTTCGCTCTTGCTATATCTTTTCATGCACTCACTGAGGTCTGATAAACACTAATTCAAAAGGACAGGTATTCATGGCAATGCAAGCTAAAAATGCACATCAAACAACCCCTATTTAATTAAGTGTATCTCTTTTGATGTATTGAGGGGGAGTGTTGTTTGATCAGTCATTAAACATATAACTTTGTGTAATTCTGAATATAGGCAGCAGATCATCCACACAAAGCAACTAAATTAGTTTTTGTGCAATTGAAAGGTTTTATGGATCCACTGATAGCAATAAAGAACTTTTATTTTTAGAATGCAACTGATATTCTACATTTTGATTTGGAATATAATAATGCAATATCTGCTTATATTTTGTTATTTACAAATTGCTATTCATTCATATTTCAAAAAATGTAAGTAAAGCAAAAGAAACAAAAGATTACGGTTCTATTTAGAACAGTTTTCATCCCATATTTACTAATGTTTTAAATCAACATCACAGAGATTATAATTTTCTTTCTGTTTAATTGGAAACAGATGAAAGATAACTTATTTATAGTGGAACAAGTTTCTTAAAAAGCGGTGTTTGACTCTTTTTTCTCGGCTTAATTGTGTTTACAGGGTGCAATCTAACATGTTTATGCTTCATTTTTTTTTCCTCACATAATTTACCTTTATTTTACACCCAGAGGCAGACTTCACTGATAGAAAATATGATTATTTTCTTGTTTTATGAAGCCCCTTCCCATAATGAACAAACAAATAAATAACAATTTGTAAATATAAAAAGATAAGCAAATATTGCATTATGCTGCAAATCTAATTTTAGAAATGTACTTCAGCCTAATTATTTAGCCAATGATTAACTGAAATGAGCATAAACTGTCATGAGACATGTTAACAATGTACTGCATCATCTCTGTGCGCTCATTAAACCTCTTTTTTCTGAGGACTAATAAAATTTTACACTCGCAAAAATCTGTAAATGAAGAATAATTAAACTTCCAAGTATTATTTCTTTATCAGCTCCAACATAATTAATGGAGCCACTTCATATGCTTAGATAGAGAATAGGAGATTTCAAACTTATCGCTTTAAACATATTGTATATCTGTTTATGCACAGAGATACGGTGAGGACCAAGACCCCATCTGAACTATGTGCTGTTTGCTTTAATCTTCTCTCTCTCAAGGAACAAACTTTGCATGTTAGCTGAAGTTGAGACACCCAGACAACAAGCTGCAAAACAGCACTGGCGGGCAGAGCAGAAAATCCCATTAAAAGGGTCCACTGATAAGGCGATCACAGTTTGCTCGAAGTGGCTCAGAATTTCACACCTCACTATTACTTCTACCAACAGCAAACCATAGCAAGACCACTGTGGCACGGGCAAATGTGAGGCTAGTTAGGTGGAAGGAATGGTGCTGTCATGTTCCTAATGATCAACATAAGGAGTCTGAGATGTGGGAGTCCACACGGGTCTGTAATTTGTTGGACTGCTGCCTGCGTTTGAACTTTTGCAGGTGGGGTTCTTTTCCTTATTAAGACTGAAGTAAAAAAAACACCCTTTTAAAAGAGGCAATGTTGCACTAAGGATGCTAGTATAAGCAAAATATCCCTACAGCTGTAATAAAAGTTAAAAGGGGTTCAGAACATACAGTGTAATATAATTCAGCTTTGTGATATAATGTCTGACCCAAAACAACCCCGGTTATAAATGAACACGCTGGGACTTTGAGTAAAGATATCTTACTCATTCTGCAGCGGGAAGCAGTAAAAGAGCTCAAGATAGGTGCAGCAGAACTGAAATACGAAAATCAAAACAACTGGGTCAGGTATTTTACGGGAAGAAATACAGGAAACTGCTTTAATGAACAGCCAAGATATAACACTAATGAGTAAATATTTCTTATTATTGTACTTACTGAAAAAAGGATTGTGGCATTCGGTGGATAAAGCATTTAACTGACCTCCATGGCATGTTGCAAAGGCCCTGACATTAAATTGTGACTTGCATTTGGATGCTGTCCACATATTTCAAAAATCAAATGTAAATGCAAAGTGTTTAACCTTTAAGTGTAAAAAGGCTGTATCTAAAAACTGTTTCTTGCGCCCTTAAAGGTTCTTAATAAATGGTTCCATAAAATCTCTCCACTGCAGAAAAAAAAGAATTATAATAGTGTGAAACTTGAAAAAATGGTTCTATTAGAACCGTTCGCTGACAGATTCTTTGGGGAACCCAAAACAGATTCTTCTATGGCTTTCCTGTAAAAAACATTTTTGGAACCTGTATTTGAGTGTGGAATGCTCTTCTACATCATCTTGCCAAGACTGCTATAGAAGCATGGTTGTTGTTACACTGTTAAGCTTGCAGCAACAATCAAAGCAGTGAAGTGTCCATCAGTTCATTCCAAGTGTCCAGTTAAAAGAGGCAGCCTTTTTTATTCCAAACAATTAGTATAGCAGCCTTTTTTATTCCAAAAATGATAAAAATGATAATACATCCAGGCATTTATGTATTTATTTAGTCAGTAGTATGCACGAAAACAGGATAATTAGCCCGGGATAATGTCTAATATCGACATCACGAACACAGCACTGTTATGGTTAAATCAGCTCACTCTCACAAGTGTCAATGTACAGTGAAAAATAGCATAATGTAAACCTTATGAAGGCTGTTTTATTTTGTCCCATTCACAAAACTGTCAGTAATATCCCAGCTGGCCTATATGTGAGTCAGAAGCATGTTTTTCACAGTCCTTCAAAGAGCTCTGCTGACTATTTTCTTACATATAACATGAAAGCAAGGGTCGTTCATCTATATCCTGGTTATCACAATGGGCTTCATGGCTCCTTTTTACAGAACATTATTTCCGTCAGATATATATTCCTTCTTAAAAAACATAGCTGTGTGATGTTTGAAGCCCACTGAGAGTAGGCTATATCTGCGGGGGCTTTGGTGAACTGCCAAGCAGAAGTCGTTGTGATAGCTTTCATGATATCATTTCAGCAATCTAATTTTCCAAGGCTCACTTAGGGGACCAACAGGGTCGATTTTCTGTTGATGACTACAGATAAGTTTCATCACCTTTGTGTTTCTCTGAGCACGCTATAGGATCCAGCACCGAAATGTGCCAGAATGCGATCTTCTCAGGAAAAACATTTAGCAGGTCATGTGCACGTGGCATGTTTTCTCAGGGACTGACACAGAAAACACACAAAGGCAACCCGCTCTCTTTTCATATAGAACATGGCAGCTATAGAGGTCAAAGTGTCCCTCGGGCTAGAGGTTTGTTTATACTGGAAATAGCCAATTACATGCCTGTTTTAAAACACTAGTGCTATAATCTCTCCAGCTTTAACTGGCTAATGGAAGAACAATGAAAGCCACTCGACTCGGGAAGGATTGTTGTGAACGAGCTCCCTGTCCATCCAAACTAATCATATAATTCTTGCAAATAAATGTCACATAAACAAACTGGTGCATAGGAATGAAAGAGTTGTGTAAAATTACCCTCTGTTATCAAAGTACACACCTCCATGCAAAATGTATATATACAATATATATATATATATATACTTCATCATCATAAACTTCATCATAAGACAGCATTGCCTATAAAGCCCATTGATCACAGTATGAATTTTTGTAATTAAAACTTTGGTCATGCTTTATATTGGGCGGCTTTAACTACTATGTAGTTATAGGTATTTTTTAAAAATATAAGTACAATGTTAAAACCAGTTTGTACACAATTAGTGCATTGTACCAAATGATTACTTTAAATGTAAGTACATAGTTAAGGCCACCTAATATAAAGAGAGACTAAAACTTTCTTTATAAATCATCTAAAATTAAAAAATGGTTTAAGAAACAGCAACACAACAACAACAAGCAGAATATTAAGTTTGACCTTCTAAAGACACCGATCTACATATTATCAAGATAAAGCTCCTCCTTTCACTGAACATTTGTTGGTTTAAGATTTGTAATTAAGATAGTGTTTAAGTTCTTTTTAAGGAGTTTCAGGCCCTATTCATGGAGAGCATAGAGCACAGCCCTATACCGTCTGCCAAAGAAAACTTATCATTTTAATCAAAATTGCTATAGAAGTAAGACTGATCGTTTTATGTCTTCTGAAGTGTCAAAAGATGGAGAGAGTGATGACAGTCCCTGTCGCAAGAATTTCAATTTTGAGAAATTATCAAGCTCAATATCATATCGCGCATAATACTGAAAGTAAATTATCTTGTGCAAACTACCCTGATGATATTAGGGGGTGTTCAAACAGCAGAAAATATGTCTCTAGCCTCTTTTAAGTAGATTAGTCATATGTATATGTGCTTGTGCACACATTTCCCTGATCCTGTGAGTGTGTTCATCATCAGCTACACACCCTCAAAATGACTGCTACCGTGATACCTTCCTATGAGACACGGTTTTGAACTCTCCAGAGACATTTATTAAAATAGAACCTGTCCTTGACTTCACTATAAAGATGAAGTCTGTGTCATACCCCTCAGAGATATGGATGTTTTAAAGATGCTGTGAAAAAAAGAAATAAGAAAACCACACAGAGAGTGTCTGATGCCTGTGCGGTGAAATTGCCCACAATCGCTAACACCTAACAATGTTCATCTCTGTCATGTTTTTGCATGGCTGTCTTACATTTAAAACGACTTAAATTGTACCCCTTATTCTGTGATGTGACGTCACCTGACCTATGACCTGCCAAATCTCAGTTTGTTCAACTTTCAGTAGTTTGGAAAAGGAGCTAATAAATTACTGGAAAGACGAAAGCCATGCAAGGAAGCTTTAGCTGTATACTTCATACTGTTACCCAAGGGTTAATATGCAACCTTCAAGTAAATAAACTGCATTATGCTTTTAAATCTGTGTATTATCAAGCCAGCAGGATTCTGCATTTATTTTTGTGTTTTCAGAGATAAAATTTTAATGAATTGCAAACAGACAGTCACCATGCCTTAATGAATGTCCTACAGAAGCAGACAACTTGTTACGACATGTTTCTAATAAAGCCATGAGATCATTTCATTGGACTCCGTGCTATTTTCTTTAATGAAAACAGTGGAATGAAACCTTGATGTTTTTTTATAGTTTTTTCGTAAAGACCTAAATTTGAAATTAGAGCCCACAGTATATTATACAAAAAGTAAACCCAAAAGTAAAAAAGAGCAATTGTATGCAGAAAATTCTAACAAGCCTTGCTGTCATAAATGCCCAGTGGTTGATTGCATTTTATTTTGCATTTATTTCATGCTGTCTATAAGGAAAAGGATACCTATGACTCCTACGCTTTTTGTTATAAAATAAATGATTGCTGAATCTGACAGAATACCTTTCTTTTGTATCCCCTGCAGCCCAACTGTCCATTTTGTCTCATTTTGCTACAGGTCAATGAAGACATCCTGCAGAGTGAATTGTGAAAAGTCCATACTCAGAGGCAGAAGCTTCAACCGCTTATAAAAAAGAAAACCTTTTTTCATTAAAAGTGACTTGTATCTAACTTAAAATATAATGACAGACAGTGTCTTTACTCCAAATTGGAAAATAATGAAAGGACATGTTGCAGTGGCATTTGTATTGACAGAAGATGATATATATCCATCAGGTCTTGGCTCTCTCTAGAGGGCAATTCAAAGGCAATTTGTCCACATGGGTATTGCTGAAAACATTAGTGGTATTTTCACATCAGCATTTAGATAGACTAAACAATCTGGTGTTCTTTAATAACGTCCTGACAATTTTTAATTGCTTAATGCTGTAGTAACTGATACTAGCCATTTTGCTCAACCTCTCAGTGGGAATGCTAACAGCTTTCTCCAAGTATATTACCACTTCTTGGTTTACAGAGTCTTTAGATGTGCGTGATATCTCAGGGCATACATTTTAATGACATTTGTCAGGTAGTAGGATTATAGAACCTTTAATTCCCATAAATTGCTTATTGGATTCTCTCTTGTGTTTTGCCTTTTACAGTCTTTTTATCAAGGTCTTGTGTACTGTTTATCTGCCACGCTTGAACCCAGCGAAAGATTTAAGACTTCCATTTACCATGTCAAATGAGCCTCTTTGCAATCAATTATGAATTTGGCACAAAAGTTCTTACCCTAGCAAAACCCATTGACCAAAACATTTAGGCTGGCTTCAAACTGCCAGCAAGCTGTGGAGTCTGCCAGAATTCATAATGGCTCCTTTCAGTCACTGAGCACAGATGAGAGCAGAGGATCGTTTTATTTGTTTTTAGAAAGTATATTTAGGATGTTTGAGATTCTTTGATTTCAGGAGGGTACGGCAAGAGTTTTCATTGGCGCACTGGCCTAGTACATTATACTTATACTAGGCTCTTTGTCACTTGATAAATTCATTTATCATGCAGCGAGTATAAGGTTTTCGTTTGATTTAAAAATCTTTAGTGATTAATGACTCTAAGCTGTTGAAATAATAGTTATTTACTTGAAAAGACACATGCCAGGAAGAAGAACAACCATGCAATTATAATCTGCAATTTAGTAATAGGTGGCAGTCCTCAGTACGAAAGGTCAACTGAAACACGGCACGACCAATAAAATTAAATTTGCACTCAGTAATTATTTCCTCATTAAAAAAGTTTTACAAAAACTTTTGCTTTTGAAAAAGTGTATTTAAAACCATGACCAAGACTGCATTATTATTAGAAGCAAGATAAAAGCTGATTTATTTTAAAAGATGGGATCACATCAAAGGGGAAGGCATGTTGAGATCACATGATCAGAATCAGCGTTTCATTGGGTCTTAATTTGCCCTTCCATACATTAAAGCCTAAAGGACTTAAATAGCAGTAGAAAATTCACTTTCATGCAGTGTGTAAAACAGCTGGTGAATGAAAACATCCTGCAAAGTTTAAAATTTGAAAGAGTCAAATATTGTTTTCTTAAACGAAACCGTTTCATGCCGAGGAATTATTGACCTTGCGTGCATGTCAACCTATTTATGGGAACTCCCAAAACAAAAATATTAACCTTTCATTGTGGTTTGGCTTAGTGTTACTGGCATGTAATTATGCATCATTTATTGTTATTATATTAGTACAGGGAATATGTGTAAAAGGACACTTTAATACAAAAGTGTCACAAAATTATCAGTAACTTGGTACACAAAACAACAGAAATCCTTGCAAAGAGTCCACCATAACTGAAAAAATGTGGACTGGTCTGATAGCATAGCACAGTTCATATTTCATGCATTGCACTGAGAACGAGTTCATATATATTCCAAGTAGTTCACGTTCAACATGCATTCATCACGCACTTAACTTTGAGTGCTTTAGTTCCCACACTGTGGGTCGTATTTTTAATACTGTGGTACACCAATGAAAGGAGGAAATCTATCAGCAGTAAAAGGTTACAGCAACAAAACTGTTGGACTGGCTATGTGTATAATAGGTCCATATGGCCACAAGGCAAAGTCTGGAGCATTATATTATATGCTGCATCAGCTGGGGAACATCCAAACGTTAATGAGCATTTAATCAATAACTTGTTTGAGAAAGTCATTGTAATGCCATTAACCTTTCACTTTTTAAATGCTATGCCACCCTTGAGATAAAATGAATGAGAATGTGCCAATAGGTCATCTTGATGCATATTTTAGTATTTTTATACAACTTTATGAGAATATGGGAATATCAAGGGTTGTGCATAAATCATGGATGTTAAAGCTCAGTTGTGTGCTGACTTTAAGATATCGAGCATCCAGTACACAGCAAAAAGCTAAACAAGATCATTTAAGTACGAAACCTGAAGAACACAGATGTAAAATGAATGTGAGCAGCTTATCTGAGGCCTCTGATATAGAGTCCGCAAAGACAGAGAGGTCTGTCTAATACTTGTCGAATTACTAACTTTATCTCCAGTTTTATAAATTGGGTGTCTGTCAACAAAATGATAGGAAAGATGAGAACGGTGACATTAATAAGTTGACTGGTAAACAAAATTCTTAACCTTGACAGAATGTCACGGATGATGGAGAGATTCAGCCACAATGCATCAGGTTCAAGTTAAAAGCCATTTTTCAACAAAAATTTAATTCAGTCTTCATTCATTATCCAGATCCACCTCTCCACAGTTTGATGCAGAAGCAGTAGCATTAGCTACGCTAATAACTCATTGCCTTCAATGCAGTTCCCCAAAGCTCACATTCGTTTATATATATATATATATATATATATATATATATATATATATATATATATGTAGGCATCCCTGTTATAGCCAAAGCTTTTGACAAACTTCATCGCAGAAATGACATTTGTCTAAGTGTTTGATGGGAGTGATATTCTCATAAAGGTGAGCCTCGTACGTGCTGAGACTAAAAATGAGAGAAAGGCCAAGGACAGATTTTGATAAGGAACCCCTTAAAAGGAAAGAGCACCTATCAACACCATAAAGCCAAAAGGAAGATCTTAATACCTCAAGTCCAACTTCAAATAAATAGATAGATTTAGCACCAAGACAAGGATTAATCCCCCTTTTGGAAGTACTTATAGATAAAAGACCTTTCTGGGTTTCAGTTCAACAGTTTGCCATAATTGGGTCAAAAAAGGAAAAAAGTTACAAGCTGTCAAATTTAGTTTGTGCATCAGTTGATTCTACCAACAATAGCATATCAAATCACTATTGAACAGGCAAAAATCTATCATACCACTATTTAGTTTATTTATTTATACAATGTAACACCAATATTATATGCAAATTTACTGCCTAAAAAAAAAAGGAAAAAAAAGTGTTTCAAGCACCCGATGAACCTATGCTTGTGTGATCTGAAGCTAAAAACCACCAGTGGCATTGTAAAAGTTTCTCCTTTTATTGTGCAGTAGCTTCTCATGATTTTCATAACTGAAAAAAATATCTATTTCTCTCCCTATAATTGATTAGTGAGCACTGGGGGTCATTCAATCAAATATATATTTTAAATTCACGTCTATAACATTAGTGAGAGTGACAGTGCTTCAACAAGCCAACTGCGAAATAGTCACGTGGCATCTAGAGCATCCATTTATTCTGAACCAACTTAATCACATTTTACCTGATCCTTTTACATGCTTTTATTCTAGAGAGTTACTCAGCGGCACCCTGTGCTGTTTATTATGAGACTGCAAAAGCACAGAGTGAGAATCTCATTACAGGGCCTGTCAGTTTCCTCAGGTGTATTGAATAATGAGGATTCTCTAGTCTGACAGCTCGCAATGTCTTTGCGCGGATTAATAAACTGAATTAGAAAATGATTTGTGAAGAAAAAAAATTGAGTTAAATCCTCTAATTGAGTTATAGGACACCGCATCACTCATCATAGAAGTCCACAACCCAGAAACAGCTAAGTAATAAGATACTGAACTTGCTCTCTGGTGATTATGGCTGTGGCTGAGTGCTGCCTGAAGCCCAATAGTAGAGTAAAAAAGGAAATCTGGGTTTCACTTTGATGGTCCCTTTAACACATTATACACATAATGCTCATCTCATAACACTCACTATAGTGTTAGTAGTAGACTGGTAGGGTTAGGGTTAGAATAAGTTGACACGTTCTTGTAAAGGTACCTATCGTCAGTGTAATGTCTGTTGGGATCATCACGATAAAGGGTTTGGAGATATTAATCAGTCCGCTAATACTCTACTGAAAGTTAGCTGACTTCTTTAAAGTTACTTATTGCGCAATTATATCAATATTAGGCAACATTCAATATTGTTTATCCATTGTAAGACCAAACATTTCAAAACATACAACGCCTTAAGGACAATGTGTTGTTTTCATATCAATCGACTGTCTACAGGCCAGCTCCCCTCTTTCCTTGCAACTGTCCAGAGTTTGACAGTTGTGGGTTTTTCTTTTTTTGGGGATATTAAAGGCTTGAACTGAATGTTCCAGAACATTGGATTGTTTAACCTACGGAATCTCTGGCTTTTCTCCAACAACTGAAATAGGAGTTTGCAGAGTCATAGTAACGGTAAATTTGTCCAATGGAAATCTTCTTTGCAAAACTTTTTTTTTTTTCCACAAGGATGATTTTGTTCTGGCCTGCTGGAACTGTTCCCCAGCACTGAGTTTTCAGTCAGGAGTCTGTGACCTTTTCTGGACTTTCCCCTAAAGTCCCAGCACATTTTGTATAGTTGCAGAATGAGATGTCTGGTTTATGGGAAAAATGCTCATCTGTATGATAAAGAGTTCCAGTAAAAAATGCGGTAATGTGCTTTTTGTTTTTATCACCATGTTCCTTTAGAGGCTTCATAAAAGACAAATGGCCATTATTAATATAAATGCTTTTTATAATAATAATTATTATTATGACACTTAGGAACCATACACATGCAAATATGCCATTAAATTAATGAAGTTTTATAATTAATGTGGTAACAGTTTGAAGTGTCATATTTTTATAGGTTTGGGAAAAATTACTTTAATCTAAATGAATGGGAGGAATAAACAATTTTAATGCTCCAAATTAATTTAGGCAACACAATATACTGCATCTCATGAAGATTAATTTTTAAATTTGCTAAAGATTACATTTAACAATATACATTTAATTATTATTATTATTATTATTAATTGGAATAATGAACATTTTGAAAAATTTAATTTCTGTCAACATTTACTTTACTGTACATTTAGCTATTGAACACAGAAGAAAATTAATTTTTTAAATGTTGGCAACCAAACAGTTGACAGTACATTTGACAGTATTCATATTCAGTAATTCATATAATTTATATTACATATTTCATTTACAAATGTAACATATTTTCCTTAAATGTAGACAAGAGACCATAAGTCTATAAGAAAAGCAGCAATGTCTAAAAACCTTTTGAGCTTTATCATCAATGAATAATTTGATCCAGTTCACAAAGCTGTCCTGAATGATTCATTTGTGAATCAATAATCTAATCTGATTCTTGAGTTTAACTCATTGACTTTGAACCCAGCAGTTAACAGCCCTCTAGTGGTGAAGATAATGAGTGAATATTAACTTAGAGTTCACGCAAAGCTTTTTTATGACTACTTTTATAATTCACAATATAGCGCACAAGAGAGTTTCTGCTCCATGAAAGAAAAAAAAAAAGCCATGCAGGTTCAAAACAACATGGGGGTGATTAAATAATGACAGAATGTTCATTTTGGGTGATCTGATCTGTTAAATTCAATTAAAGTACCCCTTTACTCTTACTCTGTATGAAGCAAACTTTATCAGACTTGCTAAACTAGTATTCCAGATATGCGCTGGGCCTGGCAGGCACGCCTTTGTCTTTGCTTCCTTTTCCTCAAAGCAAAAGTTGAGCTCTGAGAGTTTTCTGTGATTATTCCAAGCAAATGTAGAAAAACACTTTTGGCGCTGTCTCCAGTAAGACATCTAAATGAGAGTCGACAGCTCTGTCTTGTGGGTTCCAGCCTCAGCATCGCTATGTTGTTCCTCCCTCCTGCCTCTTCAAAACCAACCCTGAATCAGTTATTTGCTTCATTAGACATCTTATGGGAGTCTCACTTCAATGGGTATCTGAATTTAAGGAGGGAAATACCGAGATTATCCAGTCCTCTGTGGAATGCGGTTTTTGAGCGGTGCTCATCTGGGTGGGCGCTGTTGAGGTGGCAGCCTGCTAAACAGAGGGAATTTAATGAAAAAACATTATTCAGACATATTGCATCCAGGCAGAACCGTTTAGATATTAACATACTCGGATATTGTGATGAGCACAAAGTGGCGGAGTGACGAATAGGGCCTCAGAGTAATAAAACATTCACTACATCGCTGCCAAACGGCCACGGTGAGCCACTTCCTCATGGAGACACGATTAACAAAAGGAAAACCTCTCAGAAAGAAGCATTGGAATACTTGCTAAAGACGAATCGCACTGCCTGGATTTCTGCTGGAGTTGTAGCGTCACTTTATCATTTAGGTCAAACGAAACTAGGCCACCCAGTGAGACTGTAAGGTATGCAAACCTGTCAGTAAATGAAATGATTATCACTACATTTTGCTTCGTGCATGATTTTGCACGTACAATAACTTCATATTTAAATAGAGAAATCAAGATTTCACATTTAACGTGTCTGTATTGTCTCTATATTCAACGCACACTGTAAAAATGTGCTTGTTTGTTTAAAAAGATCACCTTCAGTGCCACGGCTAGAGTTAATATTTGTTTTAAAGTAAGAAGAAACGGTATATAAAGGCGTTATTTATTATATTTGGCTCAAGTTAGTGTGTTTATTTGCCCCATGAGGTCCAAACTCCAGCTGTTCTTTGCGACCATATGCTGAAATTGTTGTTTGGTTTTCACAATGATTCATTCGCTTTCTTAAAGGTAATTATAAGAACCGTACTTAATGTTCATCTATGCATAAGAATAAGCGCATTAGGCATAATAAAGTTAGAATTGCACAATCATTAATGGCCTGAAACGTCACTTTCCAGTCAAAACAGCAGTCTCAACTCGGTATTTACGAACAAATTAACGTGTAGTATCTGGAAATTACAAAAATCTGAAGTAATGGTGATTTAATTTCTAGCTTTACTATTAATATAAAAGAAAGAAGATTGAACAAGCCTCTAGCTCAAAATGTTAAATATTTTTTGCTGGTTAATTTGTAGTACAGACATAAATGATACCTCAATTTCCATAGCTTGCTTTGAGATGTGCAAATATTATCAGCAGAATATTTTAACTAAAAAAGTGCTAATACAAATGGGTCCACCTGTTCTTTAAATTAGTTTCTGTTTTCTAATAGCGGTAAATGAATACAGAACCACACATTTCCTTACTTTTGCTCTAGTAGTTAATTTCACAAACAGCAAACAGTCTTTGCTCAGTGGAAGGAATTAAGGTTAAAGTCACAGGCTAAAGGCTTCTGGAAAGTTTCCATATTTTCAAATGTGACTAGGACTATTTTATAAAAAAATATGGGAAGCAATGCAGGAAGCCGACTTCTATCTTCATGTATCAAAAGTATGCATATACAAATATGCAAACAAATATGAATGCATAAAATACATTTAAATGCTATACTGCATAACAAACACAATTTCTACCCAGAAACAATTTTAATTTAGAAATTACTAGTAAATTTCACAAGCAATGTCAGGTAATACATTTAATTCTATATGAAATTTTTGATAACGGCAAAAAAGAGTTAAGAATTTAATTCAAGTTCTGGTTAGGTTCTGCCCATGATAAGTCTCTCCTCCAATATATCTTCAAGCAATCATCTCAGATTCATCAGTGATTATGAATTTTTATGCAAGAATCACTACTACGTCGGCAAGCCTTTGTTCTCAACTTCCTGTATAGAATAATTGGCAATGAATTAAACCCTAAAGCCTTTTTACATAACATGAACACAAGACCCAAATACATATTAATCAGTTAACTCTCTCAAATTTTGCTTTAAGGAAATCACAGAAAAGTGGATCCAAGGGCCAAAAAGAAAAGCGATCCTTTGTTTTAGACAAACCGTTGCTCAAGGTGACCTGAAGCAGTTTGTTTTCCATAAGATGGATAAGTGGGTAAGTTGATCTGACACTTTATCCTTTATCTATCCTCTATCTCAGTGTACCGAGCTGTTGTTTGGTCTGATTGCATGGCATCCTGAAACCGTTAGCTGCACTATTTTGCATTAAAAAAGACAACACTTCAGAGATAGTGAGTTCTCACACTTTTTTTCACCGGCTGTCTTTTATCAGTGGATTTAAGGGAGAAAATTCTGTCATCGAGTATCTCTTTTCTGTTAGTAGCAATATTTTGAAGAATGTTGGTAACCAAATAGGTGACGGTAGTCATTGACTTCTGTTTTTTCCATCCTGTGGAAGTCAGTGGCTACCATCAACTGTTTGGTTAGTTTTTTCGAGGCCACGACATACTAAGTCGCGACAACATAATAATATGATGTGGCCACAAAATATTCCGAATATAGTTAGAGCATCATATTATGTCGAGGCCACAAGATCGTTTTGAAGCGGTAAAGATATCCTTATTTCATGGCCTTGAGATGCTATGTTGAAGGAACAACATCCATTTCTCATGTCCATGAGCATATTTTGGACACAAGTTTATTTCGTAAAAAAACCTGCGTGACCATAGCAACCCAGGATTATCAGAGACGGATTTTTATTAACATTAAACATTTAATTTGCATATTTTTTTTATTATTATTATATTCACTTGTTAGGTCTATAATTTTAGATTTATTTCATATAAATATAATATATGTTTCCACTTTTAAGTAGAGTATAGCCTACCTAATTAACTTTCTAATTGAATCAAAGACGTCCCCTCCTGGTTAACAGCATTCTTCTAAATAACTTTTTTAATGCCCTTCAGAAGAAGGAAACTCTGCAGGAAATGGTGTTTATCTTCCCAAAGGGGTGCAAGGTCAACTATAAGACAAAATCAAGAGGGTTTTCACAGTAAAGATTGTAAATTATCAGTGCTGTCAAATAATTATTTCTGATTAATCACGTTCAAGATTTATAAATGCACACACATGCACGCATAAATTTAACCCTCATGTAGGTCTACTGTAACCAAGTCCGGGTATTGACTCTAATTAGATTCAATGTAATTTCACAAAAATTGGATGGCAAAAATAATATATCAAAATATAACCAAGAAATTGTATTATTTTGGGTCTGTGGAGTTGCCTTAGAACACAGAATGTAACAAAAAATCTTTTTACACATCAACGTGTTGAGACTTTGCACGCATGTTCATCACCTAAATGAGAAAAAAAAAAATCACAAAAAATACAAAAGTTAACTGATATTTCTGTACACTCCAAAATTAAAACAGTTAAAACTGACCTGGAACAGTATATAAAAGGTTAAGACAAATATGCAATATTTATATATTAAATATATTTATGATATCAATTAAATAGGTATAAATGAATACATTTAAATACATGTAAATATTTTTAAATATGTATGCTGTATGTCTATGTATTGATATATACATAATAAATATACACAGTACACATATATTATGTAAACAAAACCTTTTATGACAGCTCTAAAATTACTATTCTGTAATCATTTACTTTTATTTTCAAGGAGTTCTTGTTTCTTCTTTCTTTCATTTCGTTTCACACTTCTGACTTTCATTGTATAGAAAACTGACTTTCTTTCCATGGTGAGTAAATGATCACAGAAATATTTACTTTTTTATTTTTGGGTGAACTACTCCTTTATATCAGCATGAAAGGTCAAACATACATTTTGGTATTTTCTAAGATTAAGCTGGAAAATAAATTACCATACAAATGTTTGCATCTGTCTCAAAATAATGTTAATCGACAGTGAGTCAGCAAGTTATTTAACCTTCCTACCAGTCGCTTTACAGTTTTCACCAAACTAAAAACGTGGTCTCAGTGCTCTGATTTTTTTGTAAATGTCAATGTACTGTATAATGAGATGTAACCTACGTTGCCCACAGGTATACTGTGGCATTAAATGATTGCACAAATAATATAACGACCTTCAGACACTGAGAGGTGATACTTTCATTCAATATCAAATAGCCACCCTGTTTTACAAGCATATAAAACAACAAATGCGATTAATCACAATATTCCACTAAATTAATATTATCATTTACATGTGTGCTAAATTAGCAAATTTTCTATATCTTGACACAGACGTAATGATATAAGGTTAAGGAATTTCAGCGTGGTTTACCACTTGCCTAATAATAAGAATAACTTTTTCAAGTGTATCATCTCCTCTTTGACTGTATTTCTAAGTAAAAAGATTTTTTTTTTATTATGAGTGGAAGGTATGTTGCAACAATGAAGGGCTTTTAAGGATTTGGGAGGTTATCTTGACCTAGCTTTTATAAGAAGATTATGACGTGAAAGGAAGTAGTGAACATGGATGTAAAGGTGGAAACCTAAATGTGAGTCATTTGAAGACTCATTTTAATGGGGCAATTTTAGACTTATAATAACAATAATAACTACTAAGCTACTTTTTCTAACAGGCTGACTTAAGGAAAAGAATTTCAAACTGTATGTCTACAAGATTCACTTGACTTGGCACATATCTTGGAGTAAACTGTTCAAGTTATTGTAGCTGCAGACTAATTGTATGTGGCCTTGCAGGCTGATATTCAAGGTAATCATCACCATAAATGCATGATAGACTGTGATTCTCCATCTGTTTCCAGGCAACATCATCCAGCACAGCACAGGGGAATGAGAGCTCGTCTGCCCCAATCATATTTTCTACCCTGTCTTCACGGTAAACACCAATCTGTGGGACCCATCTAGGACGAACTAGGATGCATTCACGAAGACATTATCCAGACTAAACACACTGCCCAGAATGTTTCAAGCCTCTCAGAAGAATAACTGTATATCAATAACAGAGATTATGGTATAGTAGAGGTATATGATTTTCATATAATTTATATTTATATGTATATCTATGTCTCTATCTATCTATCTATCTATCTGTCTGTTCTGCAATACCTGAGAGAGGTTCTGAGACTGTAAAGCATAAATCAATCTCGCGTCTGTAAATTTGTCATCTTTGCATTGATATGTCATGTGAGCAGTACACAATTTCATGAGGCATAAGGGTCTGAACTGAGGTAGCACATTATGAAATGGAATGTTTTGATACACATTTTAGTTGGTCATTAAAAAAAATGAATCCTTTGTGGTATCCTGGGAAACAAGGCCAAGGGAAATTTAAACCCTATAAACCCTAAAAAATGGATATGTAGAATTAAAGGGTTATTAATACTTAATCTGAACAATAGAATTAACCTTTGTATCCAAATATAGCATAGTTGAAAAACTAAAAGCACATACAAAATATTTGTGTGTGTGTGTGTGTGTGTGTGTGTTCTTCTCAGGATATTAGAGAACAACACAACTTAACATGTTAGTTAACGTTAGATAGATAGATAGATAGATAGATAGATAGATAGATAGATAGATAGATAGATAGATAGATAGATAGATAGATAGATAATAGACACATTTTGCATGTTTATTTTGTAAACCTTACACTTAAAAATTGTATTTACAGTTAAGGAAAAAGCCTGAAGAAGAATGAAATTGGTATTAAGGTCACCAATAAAAGCATGCTCAGATCAGACAAATTATAAAAACTCCAGTTCACTTGAATAAAACACTAAATAAAAACACTGAGGGCTGAAGCAACAAATAAACACGCTGACCTGAAAAAGCTGTTTATTTATCTGATCTGACCATTGTGTCCTTGACTAAAAAAAGTTCTGGACATGTCTGGAGTTAGTGAACCCAGACTTGCTGAGACAGGCGCACAAAAACAGACCTGGCAACCATAACAAAGTAGACTCCTTACTGCTCAGATAATGAAAAACACATAACAGAATTACATCTGTGCAATTCTTTGCCTTAAATGCATACTAATCACATCCCACTAATCACAACCACACAGTGTTTTTTTTTTTTTAAAACTATCCCTTTAAAGCTTTTCGTATCTTTAATCTTCACCTACTGCTGAATAAATACTCTGGCCCATAAAAATCCATTTAGAGAGCTCTAGGAGATTGCCGCTGGATATTACTGCAACATTTGCACCTACTTTTTTTGGTTGTGCCCCTGTGGATTTAAGTGTTCAATTTAAGTTTCATTAATACTTCATCCAAAGGTGAATCATCATTTCCCAAAAGACAGATACAGGCCATCTATTCAAAAGGGCAAGCAAAAGCAGTGAGTCACTAAAGAAATCCTGTTCCAGTAAGTGTCATGGCCGCTATCAGGATTTTAACATGACAAATCAGGAAATAAATATCCTTTTTTCGCAAACCATAGAAACTTCTGACTTCTGAATCAGCAGGCCTACTCTTTTTGGGTTAACTGATTGATAACCTAAAAATTTTACAATATAGGTCTGAATGATTCAATGGCAAATGTTAGCAAATCAGCCTTAACTTAATTTTAAACATTCAGACTGATTTTGTTGAAAAACTTGAATGATTCTTATGAGCCAGTTCATTTTAGAGAACTAATAATTAGAGCGCGAACAGGGTAGTTCGATTCCCAAATTATTGACTCTTCTGAGTCGGTTCTCTAAGTGAATCAAAACATACACGGCGAACAGCCGAGCTTGATTCTCAAACGAATGACTTTTATGAATCGGATCTTTATAGAATAGAACTGTAAATTGTTACTTTTATGTCCGTCTCGAAAAAATAATGAACCGATCGTAAAGCTTAAATAAGTTACCGACTATAGGCTATAGTGTAACTTTGAGATGCACGTGCGGTTTGCTGTCACAGTGTACAGTGTAATTAGACCGCTATTAAAAAAATAACTAAAAGAAATTGAATAAATTATTATTACCACTTATTTAATGATCTATATGAGCAATTGGATTGCGCTAAGCTGCCTTATTACAAGTAATATTACTACTTGTATGGTTTGTTTGGCTTTATTGACTATTCTAGACTTTAGAAATGATATAAAACGACTAGGCTACTGTGGGCAGATAATATATATTTTTTAATTATTATTATATACATATTTTTCCCTCAAACGAAATAAACGAACAGGACTGTTTAAAGGGAGTCAGAACGAGAGTCACGAAATTCTTTAGAACGCTTAACCAGAACGAACGGTCACCCGGAAGTGCGTGGTACTGACTACCGCGCAGTCAATGAATACTTGGAGAAGTTGACTATTTGGAGCCACAAACTGAACTACAGCCTACTTACTTCTCCACATAACCCTGGAAGCGTGTGATTGCCTCGCCTGCTGGAATGGCTCCATTGCTGGGCTGGTCGTGCAGACCGCTGCTTCTACTGCCTCTCGTTGGAATATGCTTCACAAAATTTGCAAAAGGTGAGTTATTATTCTTTTATTATTGTTCCAGGTATTCTTTATTACATAAGTTCATTTTCACAAAGGTGAAGCACTACTAGAAGCCCTAAAAGCGTTCCAGACGGTTTACGAACAGAAGACTAAACTGTTATAATTATAATACTTGTTGATATAAATACAGCAATGAAAGTACTTATAATATCCCATTTGCGGTTAGAACATAAAGCTTAGCCTATCCTAACACGACTACTGCAAGGAAATTAGACCGTATTGACAATGACAAGTGTTTAGGGGAGCTAAAGCTACTTTGAAGGTAATGTGACAGATTAAGTTTATATTTTAGATCACGGGTTATTTGGAAAGATTGTAGAATTGCATACTAAATACTAAGTTGCTTGCTGCGTCCCGCCAGTGGGAGTTCAAGAGCTCTGGTGGCTCAAAAGTTATATCTCAACTTTGATGATTAATTCCAAAACAAACTTCAGATTTTTGTCAACAAGGGCTGCGCGCTTCACAGCCGCGATTTCTAAGCGAGATGAAACTGGAGGATCAGAAAGGATTTATGGTCATTAAAATGAGCACTTTCTCTGTTTTGTCTGCTGCAATAAATACGAGGAGACTTTTGGTAACTGGAATTTAATATTTGCATCGCTGTGTGTGTTTAATCCCAGCAGTGCAAACAAACGTGTTGTAGATTGTTTGGCTATAGTTTTAGCCTCGAATGATGTCACCTATCACGTATGACGGCGTATCATGATTTAATATTATTAAAAGATGAAAATGTACCTAAATGCAATTTTAGTTGTGGAAATCTGAAAAGTTATACATAGCGGTATCGCTGGACCTAATGCTTAATGCCACCAATTACTTCATTTTTGTTCTTCATTCAGCCCACAATCAGTGACAGAACGTTTATTGTTGATATTATAATAATAGTATTATTACAGACATTGCCTCTTAATAAAAATATTGTGGTTACAAGACATTTATTTCTTATTTTCTATCCATATGCAAACATCAATTTACATCAAATGTTTCATTTAAATCAGTTGATTAGTTCTCGGTCTGTTCAATTAGCTTTTTACCTGTAATATTAAATCAATGTTTAAAACAAACATATCTGTAAATAACATAAAATATTTTTCTTTCCTCATACTTCCAGTAGCAATTTTCCACCAAGCCCTTGTTAATTCTTGACCCCGCGGCATATGCAGTTCTGATATTATAGTTACAGAGACCGTTATAGATCTCATTATGGTTGGGTATATAACATCAGTAAGATGTGATTGCTTGGTTGTTAATGTAATATTTTCTCAGCGCCCGCCCCCTCGGAGCCATAGCTCTTTAATAAGTTACACATGGAAAACGCTTACACTGAAGAAATGTTTTTGTTCCTTTTGGCTGCAGTCCAAGCATTGTGAACTTTTAGACCCGCTTAACTGCGCCAATCAATATGCTGGCTCTCTATCCTCCATAAATCTCTTCAGCGTCTCTGAATGCGTGGAGGTCACAATCTCAACTCAACACTGTTGCTGTTATGATGAAAGGATTTGTTTTAATTAAATGATCTTTAAAAATAGATTGGTGTATGTATGGGTGCGATGAAATATTAATACTGCAGAACTCTGGCTTACGCATATGGTGATGGTCTAAGATCTGGCTTTTTTTTAGGGAGATTTAATTTTGACATCTTATTTGAAAGAAGATGCTTCTTTCCTCTGAAGACTGCAGTGTGATTAAATATGGTTTATAAAGCCCTTATATGAACTTGATTGAGTAACATATCTCAGGATAAAGTAAAGTCAACTGTAAGTTTTAATGACATTGTATTTGTGATACGATGTCAATGAAAAAAAATATGCGTAGTACTCTCTTTTTTTTTTTTTGGAAATATTGTAAATGTAAGTGAATTTTACTTGAATTTAATTCAATTCAATTTATGTAATAATATATAATAATGTTATGTATTAAATTAATTATTGTTATTAAAAGATTAATGTTTTGATATTATTAATAAAAACACCTAAATGCAATTTTACTAAAATTTGAAAAACAAAATAAGTGATGTATATATATATATATATATATAAAAATATAAAATATATATATATATATATATATATATATATATATATATATATATATATATATATATATATCTTGATATATCTTGATAATTTTTGTTTAAATTGTTGTTATTTTTCAGACCACAATCAGAACTTTTATTATTATAATAGTATAATTTATTACTATTATTATTGTTATTACTATTATTGTAAGTATTTTGGTTTTGAGACATTTATTTCTTTACTAAAACGTCTAATTAAAACTGTAATTTCTTTCGTAAGATTCTGTCACTTATGCATTTCATTCTGGAAAAATATAGAAGGAAGAGATGTCTCTTTCTGTGAATAATGGCTCTGCACCCTGATATTGGATGTGAAGCTCACATAAAGAGACATCCACTCTCACCAGATGCAACCTCCATCCTCAAGATGCTGCAATGCAGAGATCAGGCTTCTGATATAGCTTGACAGTTTGTGAACAAATGATTTATTAGTAACCTTTTCGATGAACAAACATGTAATGAATTCTCATTATTCTAATGACATAACTGACAGTATTATGAATATTATATGACAATGATTATGTAAATGAATACATTCTGAAGGATTTTATATTTGTTTATATTTTAAAAAAACACTCTCAGCCTCACAGAGTGTTCTGTTAGCTCGGTACATTTTGTTTGGACGTTACGGCTACTTCACATTAATTTTCATTAAGAAATTTTACCGAACCCTGAAAAGCCATCCTAAGCTGCAAGACACATAATCCTCACTAATTTTTTCTTTCTGGGTTAAATATACCACTATTAGTCATGCCTCATTGAATGAGTCATTAGAGGAAGTCTTGTCTGAGCTGATAGCTCTATCTTTTTCCTGGGGTTTGACCCTTTTTCAAGACAAATGGCTCATTTCAGTGTTTGTTGAGACACTTCGCAGAAATGCGCAAAGCTCCTCCTTTACAGGAATTTTGAATGGCCTGTAAAATTGAAAGTGCCGTATCTAAAGTTCCAATGAAACATCATGAAAGGTCAGAGAGAAGTGTGCTCTCTTCATTAAACTATGACAGAGACTTTAATTGCGTCTGTCATTCCTTACACATTTACTCTGAAGAGCAACCCATGCAAGGCTGATACCATTAAATAAAGACTTACATGGAGCATGCAGTGGATCCTAAAATGTGCTCGTATGGCAGCTGTATTTCTCAAACACAGTGTAAAAGGACAACGATATATAGAGCAACAACCCAGGATCTTTGTGTGGGCCGTGAAAAGCTGGGTGAGATTACGGCGCGCTACACACTTTTACACCGTGTCGGTGATGTGAATACATTGATTTCAGTAGGCGTGTCAAGAAAGCATATAAACACAAGGGTTTATACGAAGTGACAACAAAAGAATTAGCCAACGAGAATGTCAGGGAGGCAGGTACAGTTGTGTATTCCTGCTCGATTTCAACTTAAAAGCTTTTCCATGCCCTTTAAAGGAAACGTAAAAGTACTGGGACTGCCATTAAATTTTACTGAAGTTAAAGTATAAAGTCAAAATACTTGAGATGTTAAACTAAAGCCAATATCCTGAAACCTAAAATTAGCGGCTGAAAATCATACAGTGGTTTGACATTTGAATATAATCATTCTTGGAACAATCATGAACCGACGGTGTTCACACTCGATGCATGTTCATCTATCAGCCGTGATAAGAAAAAAACACATTGCTTATAAAGCTGTCTGAAATGGATAGAACATTGTCGTTTATTGCTGGTGGGATTTTATTAACTTGGTAATCATTGACCTGGTACCCATCCACTTTCATGATGGTTGGAAAAGATCGTGAAGAAAGACAGGAAGGTTTGAAATAAATATGATATAAAAAACTTCTTTCATTTACCGTTAGTTATGTTTTATGTTGTCTTCTAAAAATGGACCAATTACTCTCATTGGTTTAAATAAAAGGCTATTTCCTGAAGAAAAATATATTTTAATAATGTTTTATTACATTTATATAAATTAAATGATAAGATTATAATACTAAAACTTATTTTCGTCCATGTAAATGCAATTGAGTAGAAGTACAAGTACTCAGCTTTGGCAGAACTCAAGTAAAGTACAGATTCCCAAAATAATACTTAGAGAAGTACTATTACTCAAATACTTTATACCTCAGCCTTTAAAACATATGTTATCGATCCTATTCATCAGATGAATCCCTCGTGTGTGGCGCTCTAAGACAGCTGTTCAGTGAGAATTATCATCATGCCCACATGGAATTTGTACCCACAGAGCTCCACAGAAAGCTTAGTAGATTTTAACAGAATTGGAACATATGAAGCAAACCCACACTTTCCATATTTGGCTAATTTGATAAAGAATTCCTTTTTCTTTTTTTTTAAATCAGTGCATAAAATAAACAGAAAATGTCTGCTGATTCTGTCTGGGCTTGCTGGGCCATATCCTTTATCAAATGTTCCACGATGACTCTTTGTTGGGATGACATCATTGGTTTTCATTACAAAGTAGCTTAACAGTAGGGGTAAGTCAAGGCACGTTCTGACATTGTTCTTTGTCTGCTTTTTAAAGGATCATAAAGGAACTGTATAAAGATCACATATCAAGGCTACGGCATTGCAAATAACCCTCCAGCCTGTTTGTTACTCATAGCACTATAGTGCGGTTGAGTAGTTTTAACACTAGATGGGTTTTGCATTAAAAATACACTATATTAATTAACATCAGAAGTACTGGCGTGGGCTATATTATCAACATTATTTTTTCAGTGTTTTTAAAATGGAGAAACAACGTCTTTTATGACAGGACCACATCTTTCTTCCACGCCGAGTCACTTCTGCAGGGATGAAACAGTTATTGGAGCGCACTGTTTTAGTGCTTAAAGTCTTCTCATTTACATGCCTTCAAAAGCGTGTGTTATGTGTTTATGTCAATGTCTGCCTTCAGCCATCATTATCAAATATCAAAATATAAAAAAAAAAATCACCAAAGTTCCTTTAAGGCAAGTAAGTATACTTGGCAACCATGTTAGTAACACCCCCAGCAGCTATTTTCTATCGCAATAGGCATGCAAGTGCAAGTCCTATCTACTTGAATGTGGAACTGCTTGAATGTGGAAACCGTCATATTATGATTTCTTCCATTAAAGGAATAGTTCGCCCAAAGATGTACTTACCCTCAGGCCATCCAAGATGTAGATGAATTTGTTTGCTGCGTGGTAAAAAATATATTTCAGAATCAATAGTAGAGATGTTATGAAGAGACAGCTAAATTAAAGAAATGGTTCACCCAAAATTGAAAGTTTGCGGAAAATGTCACTTACCCTGAGGCCATCTAGTAGATGCTCCTTCGTCTGAACAGATCTGGAGAAATGTAGAATTACGTCACTTGCTCACCAGTGGATCCTCTGCAGTGAGTGGGTGCCATCAGACAGTTTTGATGAGAACAGATAAAAGCACAACTCCAGTACAATTTACATCTTGTGAAGTAAATAAAGCATGTTTTTAATAGACAAATATATCACTAAATTCAAACCACTCTTTCTAGCCATAATATTGATTTGCTTTCCCCAATGAAAAAGTTCAAATGTCTTAATGATGGATTACACAGCTTTTCACTTCATAAGATGATAATTGATGGACTGAAGTTGTGTTATTTGTAGATTATATTTATGCATATTATACATATACTTACTTATTCAGATATTTTTATCAGCTGTTCGATTCTGACGGGACCCATTCATTGCAAAGTCTGTGATGTAATGATACATTTCTCTGAATCTGTTCTGTTGAAGAAACAAACTTATCTACGTCTTGGATGGCCTGAGGTTGTGGGTGATCTATTTCTTCAATTTATCTGATGATTTAATTTATCCCTTTCGATATATTCAGTATCAGTTATGAAACTAAACTATAATTTTACCATGCAAAATTTTACCTTTGTACTTAAAAGTGCCAAAGGATAATCGAAATTCTTGCTTTGATTCAGTTGAACAGTGTTTCCAAAAGTATCCACTTGTTTAATGACGCTGTTCCCATGGTAAGAATTATTGTGAATTATCGAGACCTTGTTTGATCTTGTGCATTAACTCATCAGATCATGACATCAAACTTATAACCGTGCTGAGGTTTCTCTCACAAACTCTACTGCACTGACATTTCAAGCTCTAAAATGGTATTCATGCATGCATAGACAAATATTGGGTCTCATCTTCCCTCTGACCTTGAAAGCTTTTGTACCATGATTGATGACATTTCACGACTACATTGTGTTTTCCAAGGATAATCAGTGTCATTCAGGAATAGTCTATACTCCCCAGTAGTACGCGGTGGAAAATATTTTTATTACAGCAGGGGTTTTGGACCGTTTGTAGTCTATAAAAGGGTTATCAGAACATTTTTCATAGATTATATGGAGACAGATTACTTACATAATGTAATAGTGAATGAGTTTTCTACTGCTTGCACTTGTTTTATGTATAGCTAAGCACCTGCTTCTCTAAATTCTTCTCCTGCTTAGAATATTCTCTTGAAAAAAAATATTTTCCAAACATAATTTGGAAAATTAGAGAATTACACCATGAATTTAGAGTTGTAAAAAAAATTGTATGAGTACCCTATTACCATTCCTTGCCCCTCCAAGCCTTTCAATGGGACTAAGCGGGTGTCAACAGTTCAGAAGATGTGAAATAATGAGTGTGCATTTATAATAAAATGACCCTCACTGTCACGCTCATCACTTCCACCTTCCACCGAACTCACCACATGGACACAATCCCAATCACCCGAGTACTAATCAGCAACACCTGCAACCACTCAACAACCACCCTTCATAAACCACACTCCACCTCTTCCACAACGCCATCCTTGAGGTTACAAACACGGAACCTCTGCCGTCTTCCAGTCAGCTTGTTTGCTCGTCTCGTTGCAATTCCCCTGGAGAGTAATATCCAGAGAAAGGAAAGAACTTGGACGTTCCTGTGATCCTTTTTGTTGAAGTTTGAGGCTGTACGCCACCTTTTTGTTGTTCATTAAAGAACTCCTTTTCTATTACAGCGACTCTGTTTACTTCCTTGACCGGAGCGTGACAGAAGGATCGCCCCTAGAGAAAGAGGAGAAGGGAAGAGGAGATGGAAGCCCCGGAGGTCTCAAATCTGGAATCCCTTCACGCCATCATTCAGGCGCTGCATGATTCCATCGCCGCGTCAACTCGACCGACTAGCCCGATAGCACGCCCAGCCACCTTCACCGGGGAATCCGCTTCATGCGCGGGCTTCTTGCTTCAATGTTCCTTATACCTGGAGATGCACCCGCACCTCTTCGCCACGGAAAAAGGCAAAGTCGCCTTTATCATCTCCCTCCTGACTGGTCGGGCATTGCAATGGGCGGAGGCTCTTTGGACGGCGAACAGTCCCCGAGTGAACTCCCTCGAAAACTTCGTTGGACATTTCCGAGAGGTATTCGGCCAACCGACCACGTGCATCACCGTCCATGACGAACTCCTCCAACTCCGGCAGGCAGACACGCCGATCAACGAATACGTCCTCCGCTTCCGCACACTGGCCATCCGCAGCGGGTGGAACGACACCGCCCTCCTCTCTGTGTTTCGCCAAGGACTCCACCCCGCGATTCGCCAGCAGATGGCGATATACGAGGATAATGTCGGGCTAGAAGTATTTCTCCGCAAGGCAACTAACGTGGCTCAACATCTCTCCGCCTGTCTCCCCACTCCGGAATCACCTACTGCCTATGCTGCAACACCACCGCCCGAACCCATGATCACGGACAATTATCGTCTTACCAGTCAGGAACGCTCCCGCCGACTCAGAGAGGGACTTTGTCTCTACTGTGGTGCTACGGCTCACTCCCTCCGCACCTGTCCCATTCGGCCACCACTACCGACGGTGAGTACTACCACCCTTTTACCCTCTGTCTCTCCCATACCACATATACATGCTAAACTACAATATGAGAACCAATTCTTCCCAGTGAATGTCCTGGTGGATTCGGGAGCTGCTGGAAATTTCATCTCTTCCCACAGTCTGGCCAGTCTCCACATCCCTCGTCTTCGAAACCAGACAGTGTATAAGATCACTACCATACAGGGAAAACCACTCACCAACGGTATGGTGCGCCACAAAACTCCACTACTAACCCTCCAGATTGGCAGCCTCCACTCGGAACCCATCACGCTTCTGGTCCTGGAGGAGGCAACGGTCGATGTGGTTCTGGGACGACCCTGGCTCGAACTTCATCAGCCTATCATCCGCTGGCGGACAGGCGAAGTCGTTCAATGGAGCCCAAGATGTCACCGAGCATGCCTAGCCTCCATCATCAAGGCCCCATCTCGACCCTTGCCGTGCCAGTCCACCACCATCGAAAGCCCGAACCGTCCACCACGTCACTCCCATCCCAGCCGAATATCACCCTTATGCCGACGCGTGTTCAGCAAAACCGCGCCACTCATCTTCCTCCTCACCGCCCATGGGATTGTGCCATCGACCTGCTACCTGGAGCCCAACTGCCCAAGGGCAAAGTCTATCCTCTCGGTCCCAGAGAGAGGCCATGGAGGAGTACATTAAGGAGGCACTGCATCAGGGGTTCATCCGTCCTTCAAATCACCTGCAGCCTCCAGCTTCTTTTTGTGGCCAAGAAGGATGGAGGTTTGAGGCCCTGTATTGACTACCGTAAGCTCAATGAACACACAGTAAAGTTTGCCTATCCGCTACCCCTAGTACCTGCTGCCCTAGAGGAGCTCCATGAGGCACAAATCTTCACCAAACTAGACTTGAGGAGCGCTACAATCTGATTCGCATCACGAAGGGGATGAATGGAAAACCGCCTTCCCGCACACCAGCTGGGCACTATGAGTACCGGGTAATGCCGTATGGACTCTCCAACTCTCCTTCCATCTTCCAAAACTTCATGAATGAGATTTTCCGGGACATGCTCAACCGGTTTGTCATTATATATATCGACGACATTCTCATATACTCGCTCAACCTATCCGATCATCAACATCATGTCCAACAGGTCCTACAACGCCTTACGCCATCACCACCTCTACCTAAAGGCTGAGAAATGCGAGTTCCACAAAACTACAATTCACTTCCTGGGCTACATCATCTCACCCTCAGGGGTTCGCATGGACCCAAAGAAGGTGGATTCAGTACACCACTGGCCCACACAACCTCCGTGAAACAACTCCAAAATTCCTGGGATTTGCCAACTTCCTACCGTCGTTCATCCACCAATACAGCCAAATTTCTGCCCCACTCACTTCTCTACTCCGTCACCAGCCCAGAGTCCTCCGGTGGAACCCGCAGGCTGAGACCGCTTTCTCTTGTCTGAAGTCTGCATTCTGCTCTGCTCCGACCCTATCCCATCAGACCCGAACCAGCCGTTCGTGGTGGAGTGTAGATCTGCGGCGACTTTGGGGTCGGCGCCATCCTATCCCAACGGACGGGTGAACCTCCTGTACTCCATCCTTGCGCCTACTTCTCCAGAAAACTGTCCGGCGGAGCAGAACTATGATGTAGGAGATCGAGAACTGCTTGCTATCAAACTCGCCCTGGAAGAATGGCGTCATTGGCTGGAGGGAGCAAACATCCGTTTCTGGTCATAACCGACCACAAGAATCTACAATATCTGAAGAACGCCAAGCGTCTCAACCCGCGACAAGCGAGATGGGCCTTATTCTTCACCGCTTCGATTTCGGATATCCTACCGACCGGTCATAAGAACATCAAGGCTGATGCCCTATCTCGCATTCACCAGCCAGACCCCATTCCGGAAGATGCCGAACCCATCCTACCAGCCTCCGCATTCTTAGCTCCCATCCAGTGGGCCCTAGGCGACCAGATCCGAAGCCGCTGCCACGAACCTGCTCCGCCAGGAGGTCCAGAAGGAAACTATACGTCCCCATCTGCGTTACGCCTAACCCTTCTGGACTCAGTACACACCTCCGGGATCTGGGCATCCAGGTAGCTACCGAACCCTCTCGCTCCTCCGTAATAGCTACTGGTGGCCCAACATGGCCGGGGATGTCGACCGTTACATCAAGGGTTGTGCAGTCTGTGCTATCTCCGCCACTCCTCGACGTCTACCTGAAGGGAAGCTAGTGCCACTTCCTATCCCACGTCGGCCGTGGTCCCATCTAGGCATAGACTTTGCCACCGATCTACCACCCTCCAAAGGGTATACCGCCATCCTGGTGGTGGTAGACCGGTTCTCAAAATCCTGCAAACTAATTCCCCTACGTGGAATACCTTCGGCCATGGGGACCGCAGAGGCACTCTTCCACAACGTGTTCCGTCACTTCGGGCTACCCGAAGACATCGTCTCTGATCGGGGGCCTCAATTCACATCCCGAGTCTGGAGAAGTTTCTTCCGCCTCCTCGGTACGTCAGTCAGCCTCTCCTCTGGCTACCACCCGCAGTCCAACGGACAAACGGAGCGGAAGATTCAAGAAATCGGTCGATATCTCCGGGCCTACTGCCATCAACACCAAGATAGCTGGAGCCAGTATCTGCCCTGGGCCGAATATGCACAGAATTCCCTCCGTCAGAGCACCACAGGCCTAACTCCATTTCAGTGTGTCCTAGGCTTCCAACCACCTCTGTTCCCTTGGACCGGTGACCAAGCTGAAGTCCCAGCGGTAGATTACTGGTTCCGAGAGAGCGAGAGGGTATGGGACTCAGCTCACGTCCATCTCCAGCAGGCAGTTGGAGGCATCAGCACCAGGCCGACACCGCAGATCAAATACCCAGCCTATCGACCCGGGATCGGTCTGGTTATCCACCAGGGACATCGCCTCCGACTGCCCTGCAAGAAGCTGAGTCCCCGGTATATAGGTCCATTCACCATCGATCGACAAATAAGCGAAGTCACGTACCAACCGCCTCCCTGCCAAATATCGTATATCCTCTTCTTTTTCATGTTTCCTTACTCAAACCCTATACTGACCCTCTCCTTCCTCCCTCCACAGAGCACCCGGAACCCCCCTCCCCCGAGGTCGAGAACTCGAATCCATCTATCGGGTCAAGAAAATTCTGACTCCCGGCGCCGGGCGGCCGGCTCCAGTACCTGATAGACTGGGAGGACTATGGCCCTGAGGAGAGCCTGGATCTACAGAGACGACATCCTAGACCCTTCTCTCCTGGATGAATTTCATCGGGCCTATCCAGACCGTCCTGCTCCCAGGGGCGTGGTCGCCTCGCGCCGTCCGGACCCAAGCGTCCAGGAGGCGCTCGTCGAGAGAGGTAATGTCACGTCATCACTTCCACCTTCCACCGAACTCACCACATGGACACAATCCCAATCACCCGAGTACTAATCAGCAACACCTGCAACCACTCAACAACCACCCTTCATAAACCACACTCACCTCTTCCACAACGGCGATCCTTGAGGTTACAAACACGGAACCTCTGCCGTCTTCCAGTCAGCTTGTTTGCTCGTCTCGTTGCAATTCCTGGAGAGTAATATCCAGAGAAAGGAAAGAACTTGGACGTTCCTGTGATCCTTTTTGTTGAAGTTTGAGGCTGTACGCCACCTTTTTGTTGTTCATTAAAGAACTCCTTTTCTATTACAGCGACTCTGTTTACTTCCTTGACCGGGCGTGACACTCACACTGCTCAGTGGGGTAAATAAAGGCCTCCTTAAGCGAGTATGTGCTGTTTTTGTGAGATAAATATATATATTTTTATTACCATTCAGGTCTCAGAGAGGTAGATATTCCAGAGGTCCTTGGTACCTGCTTTTGTCAGCCATGTTGTTTATGTAGTCATAAAAAATACCATATAAAGGGGACAGAATTATGAGAAAGGGTCAAGGTAAATCATCCATAGTGTTTTGAATGTAACATCACACTGAATGGTTAAAAATGAAGATCTTGCCATTGTAAACACATATACCAGACGACTGAACAAGCAACTGACTGAAAAGGTGTGTAAATATCCTTGTACAATACAAATCTGTATTCAGTGTGAGAGCATTTAAACCATGCTGATTTATTTGCCCTATATGTATTCCTGCCTGCACACGCTTACGCCTAACTGCCTCGTGGTGCTTAATGGCAGATCAGTGCTCTCAATTTCCCATTTTCTGTATTGTGTACAGACTTATTGCAAATAGAGATAGAGATCAACCAGTTCGCCTTTCACCTTAGGCGGTTAACTTGCTGTACAGCATGCGATGCGATGCTGTGGGATATTTTTCCCCTTAAGCCTTATGTTTTAACGTGTATGCCCACATCAGGTGTCCCATATGGTTGAACAGACCGGTGACCACACACTCATTTAAAGAGCCAGAATCGTCTCCATGCAGTCAGTTGCAGACCTGACAATGATTAATTGGGGTGTACAGGATTATTTGCTTCAGCGAGCCTTGCACTGCAGACCTCAGATAATTGCACCAGGTGACAACAAGGAGGATTTTCTGTCCGCGCATGAGTTTCATGGGATCCGACCACGACCAGGTTTACTAGGTCATCCATTGTTGTTATCTGTGAACGGTAGTAGAATAAACAAGTTTTGACCTATCTGGGATTTGAAGGTGTTGCAGACGTTGGTGGAGTGGAGGATTTTGTAGACAAAGACAATCTGCAATGCCACTGGTAAACAGACCTAGACATGGATCAAACCTGGACCCCTGAAAATATTAAAGGTCCGTGTAACATAATCATGTGTTATGTGTTTGCCTGATGAAACTGGAAATGATCTTCATCATGACTAGATAGACACGGCAAGTTTGTTCTTACTATACACGTGGGATCTGATTCAACTCATAGATCCTATCAGATCATCCCTTCTTGTAAAGTTCGACCAAAGTTAAAAGTCAGTATACAACACAAGCAAATGACAAAAGACAAAAAACACCTTAGATTTCTCTTCAAAAAGTTAGGAGCACCCAAGGAAAATTAAGAGCACCACTGGCAACATCCCACCAATTAAAAGCTTTAACAATTAAATCTCACCCTAAATAACTTGTTCTGGCATTTCTTTTTGGTGATGCATTAATCTTGATTTTTTTTCATGGCTCATTTAGAGAGGCAACATTTTACAAGCAAACAGGCTTTTTCCGATAGAATAAAAAAAAGAGAATACATTTATTGGTTGCACTTTATTTTGATAGTCCACTCTATACTTTCTACCTATAAGTAACTTAGCAACTACATGTCAACTAATTCTCATTCATTTGCAACTACATGTCTACTAGTTCTCGGAGTAGACTGTTAGGTTTAAGATTAGTAGAATAAGTTGCATAATTGCTAAATG
This sequence comes from Puntigrus tetrazona, assembly GCF_018831695.1. Taxonomy (NCBI): domain Eukaryota; kingdom Metazoa; phylum Chordata; class Actinopteri; order Cypriniformes; family Cyprinidae; genus Puntigrus; species Puntigrus tetrazona. The sequence continues at coordinate 20,616,931 of NC_056707.1, read as the reverse complement.
TATGTTGTATGTTGTGGACCCATCAAAATAGTGTTAAAGGTTATTAAGCAGACGGTCTATTACCTCTAATGACTGTTAGTTGACATGTAGTTGCTAAGTTACTTACTTTTAGTGGAATGTCTAAAGTGTAATGTGTTAAATTTAAATGAGATCATTTGCAGAATTTAAAAAGCTGAAGCAAAACCCAAAATTGACTTTAGATTTTTTAAATTATGCTACATAAAACAGATTTGTGCAAAACAAAAACAGCAGATGGACTGAATGAAAATGGAAATTCACTCTCTTGACAGCGGATGAAAGTGGTTTCTTGGAAAGGTTTCTTGGAAATACATTCACATAACCTCCCTTCTTGATTAAAAATAGAGTGTTTTTAGGAGAAAGTATCAAAGTCTGAAGCTAATAATTAGAGTTTGTGACCATTATACATATACATTTTCTGTGGAATCTGTCAACTCAAATCTGCAGTCTGGATCTGATTGTTGGCAACTAGCATCAACTTCTCCAGACTGTAAACTGGTGGAAAATTGGGGCAAAAATCATGTAATGTATTTCCGGTTAGGTTGACCTTTAAGGAACAATAGTTTAAGATTATTATTTTGTAATAGGCCTGTCGCAATAATCAATATATATACTTAACGCACAATATATGTACGTGACCTCAAGATTTTTTGGTGATGCAATATATTGCCCATTATATTTACTTAAAAAAAACATTATAAAAAAAACACAATAACATAAAAAAAAATTTTTGCACCCCACTTGTGCCTATGTCTTTTGCAGCTTCGTACATAATGTGGTGTAGTCACGAGGTGCTGGTTCAAATTATTTAAAAATCCTTCTCACGAAAATGTTTAATCTGCAGATTTGGCCTTGTCTGGGGATCTGTGCTTTTGTGCAGAGATCTGGCTGCTAAATAGGGTTTGAACGTGTATTTACATTTTTTTAAGGTATCTAATATTTTGATAGTTTCCATGATCAAACTTTTTAGAATTAAATGTTCGTTTGTCAGTTGAAAGTATGTAGACCTTCTTGCATTATTATGCTGTTATACTACACGATTATACATTCAGTGGCATAAAAGGTCTTAAAATGACAATTATTTATGAGGAAATATATCGTGCAACAAAATGTTGTGACAGGCTTATTGTGCAAGGCCATGTTGCAATGTTTATCAAGATAACCAAAGCAACCTTTCCCTTTGTTTGACCTTACATAAACTTTAAGTCATCAGTCACAATTTCATGATTCAGTTTTTTTCTTGATGGTATATATCTGTATATGTGCCCATAGACTTTAGACTGCTGACTAAATCAGATAATCCTAAATATGACTCAGACTGGTAGAATCATACCCTCATACTATAAAACTGTGACTACTCTCTACCACTCATCTGTATTTCTATCAGTGATATTACTTCTGACAAATGGACAGTTCTTAATATGCTGCATTATAAAAGGGGCTTGTTATAAAACTGACTCACTGGTTACTAATTCACTTTGCCACTCATCCTTATAGTGTCATTGTGCCTCACGGTGTTATTAATCATTGCGCTTGTTGCTCAGGTAACTAACAGCAAACCCGAAACAAACATGACACGTTGACACCTGCAAACATTGATATTTACATGCATTGTGCTTTCTGTCAGTTTCTGAACGTTTTACTCGTTTCAGATACTGACCGATGTGCTAAATTCCACCTCGCGATAAAATCAACACCTCTCTTTCATGACGGGTATAAAACAAGCAAGGGCTGAGTCTCAACGTGGGGCAACCTGCCCGAGCTCAGCATCGGCTATGAGGCACCAGTTCTGGGTTGTTCTGACCACTATCCAAATTGAGGTAAATCCAAGTAGAACAGAAAATTCAAGCTGGGTAAAAAAAGCAGCTGGCAGTTGAAATTTTAACAGCCAGATCTCTTTTTTTTCCCATTAGACAGAAGTTCTTTCGGGGGTTGTCTGTAGTTCCAGGTATCGTCAGTGTTATGATACACCGAAATCGCTTGTTTAAATAGTACGCTTAAAAATAGAATTGTGAAGGAAGTGCACAAAATGTGTTGTCTTAAAAGAGCTGCTGTGTCCATGGAAATGAAGAACAAAACAAGTCCTCTGCAATTTTGGCTCACATAATTAATATAATTATCCTGTTCAGAATTTTTTATCTTCATAATGTTAAATAGAAAATAATAAAAAAAATAATGGTTTCTCAAGCTACATATGACAATGCGCAATGTGTTTTATGTTTTTATAGTAGTGTGTGTGTATATGTATGTATATACACATACATACATACATTAGCTCTCATAGAAAAAAAAAATATCTACCTACAGTTTTCAGTACTCTCGAGCAAATCACAAATGGGAGAGATACAAACGAGATCAGATTTACCACAACATCAGATTTTGTGAAAAGTCTTCAAATGTCAATTACATTATTGTTCATAAATTTGGAGATTCATTTTAAAGATGAATACTTGTATTAAGCAATGACAGATTAAACTGATCAAATGACAGTAAAGACATTTATAATATTATATATTTAGATATTTGAAATAAATACTGCCCTTTGAACTTCCTATTCCTCCAAAAAAAAGAATCCTGTTAAATTGTATCAAGGTTTTCACAAAAAATATTAAGCAGTACAACTGTTTTCAACATTGGTACTCATACAATATGGTTTTGAAGGGTCATGTGAGTAATAATTCTGAGAAATTCAGCAGTGCATCAGTAAAATAATGTTTTTTTGAAAATTATTATTATTACTAATAATAACTGCATTTATAAATAAATAATAAAATATATTAAAATAGAGCACATTTATTTTAAATGGCAACATTTTATAATATAACTTTTACATTTAAATCAAATAAATGTAGCTTTTATCAGCTTCTTCTTTTTTGTCTGCATTAAATAACGATGCAAATACGAATATTGATGTTTTACTTATTTTTCTACAATGGCAAACCCATCAAAACATGTGTTATAGGGTGTGCCCTTCCTGCTTTTATGCAGGCAACATTTTTATCCAGAGCATGTAGAATACTTCTTTTCAACCCGAGGCCATTGTGGAGAGAGTATTTTTAGAGTGGAGAGCTTTGAGGAGATGAACATCAGGATGTGACAGGATAAGTGATCCAACCGCCCCGCAGGATGTTGTCACTCAAGTCCAAGACCATCTGTTACTTTAGTCTGTGGCACTTTGAATTCAGTCCTTGTTGCGTGAACAGGAAGGACTGCAGAGTTCACTTCACCCAGCATGCTCTTAGAACAAACTAATACGGTTGGTTCTTGGTAGAGATTTAAGAACCTATTCCTGTGGAAAACTATTTGATTTAAACCATCCAAATTTACATTCAAGAAAGAGTGCTTTATCTTTCTCGTTGGCTGGAGAGCGGAAAAGTGTAGGAGGTTCATCCTGGTTTAACCAAGCGTTAAACACCAAGGGCAAAGCTGTCAGATTCCTCAAATCTACAGATTGTCATGTCAATGAGATCTCTTTGAGCAAACGCTTTATTAAAAGTAGGTGTATAGTAACTTTGCAGAGCCAGAAAGCTCTTTCACCCTTACAAAGCCTTGGGTGAGAGCTTATAGTTGGCTTAAATTTACCACTCAGAGTTTTGTGAATTATGTCCGAAGCAAATTATAACTTCTGGCTGCCTTCCACTTTCAGCAGATGGAGTGAGGTCTGAACTCCACATATTCCATCACTCATGCGCCCTGAAGAAAGACGAAGGGCCGTGCAAAGGCAATAAAGGACAGGTTCTACTTTAACACTGACACAGGTCGCTGTGAATTCTTTGAATACGGAGGATGCCAAGGCAATGCTAACAATTTCGAGACCCTGCAGGACTGTGAGGAAATGTGTCTTGTGAAAGGTAAGGCAATATTTACCTGACTTGTGTTCTTCTGTGACAAAACAAAAACAAAAATAGCAGAATTTATGTATAATAATATTTAGATTCAGTGCATCATTCGGAATGAGGATGTGTCCTGTTAGTCAATTCCATTTTCGCTCAGTCAGTATATTGGATGGCCTGACCTTGACTTATGTGTCATGGCAATATTCTACACACCCATGAAACAGCAACCCAGATAAGGGTATCTTGGGTAAAGTAAAGCAAAGATTACTAATATAGTATTAGGCAATAAGTTGTGAGAGACTGTGCTATACTGTGAACGAGTCAGAGCTAAGAAGTGTTTTTAAGGCTCAGTGTGTAATTTACTCACAATGTCGTAAGGTCTTGAGGGGTTTATTGCTTTTATGAAATGCCCACTACATAAAAATATTAGTTCATTAAGCAAAAAGCGCATATACATTGAGTCCCACAAGTCTAGTAAAAGCGCTGCTGTATTACATTTTCACTTACTGTTAAAAAAAAAATTATATATAAAATATGTATATATTAATAACGGTTAGTTGTATTCCTTAAATTATGTGTAACCTCTACTGGCGTTATGTTGCATCTTTCATCTTAAATTTTGAGACCACGCCCTTCCTGTCTAATAATCATTTTGTCATGTGTATGCGGCACACTTCTTTGCAACAGTCTGCTGTTTTTCCACGTGATTAGGGAATATTACTGTATCTAATAGTTTTCTGTTTTTGGTACGATTATAAATGCCCATATGTCCATCAGTTTACACTGTAATGATGCTTGCAATTAGTTTTAGAACATAAAGACGGATAACAGACGTTTTCTGAGAGATAAGCAGATGTCTATGTGAGAGAAAACATCACATATGGTATTAAAAATAAATGATGCAGTGGATGATAAGTTATTCTCTGTTTTTATTTAAGCGGCATTAGATGGGAGGAGTGTTCGGAACATTTGTTGCTGTCAGGACTATTTTTAGCTAAATTATTGAAAGCCAAATAAAACTCTATTATAGCTATACATATTTTAAAAAATATTAAAATGAGAAGCACACAACAAAATTACTAATTAACAACATTAAATAAAATTAAAAGTACCATAAAATATGCTTACTCAAAATATTTCATTATATACTGTTATTGTATATAAAGAAAATGTATTCAAATTGAATCTTGAATCAACATTGAATTATGTTGAATCAACATAACTGAAAATATGATTATATATATAACTGATTAATCAGATCCAAAATAAAAGTTTGTTTACATAATATATGCACTGTCTATATATTATGTACATATAATTGCACACATACAGGTATATATTTAAGAAAATATATTTATATATATATATATAATATAAATTGTATAAATGTACATTTAAATACGTTAACTAAATACATACTGTATGTGTGTCTAAAACATAGTAAATATCCACACAAGCATATATTATATAAAAGAAAAGCTTTTATTTTGGTTGCGATTAATCGCAATTAATCGTTTCACAGCACTAAATATGATATAATAATTTAATATACATTTAAAATGTTATTGTTCCTTTTTTAATCTTATGAATAAAACAGTTTTCTTTTACAGTTTTTACTGTTATGTCATAGTTTTGGACTACAGTGAAGTCACTGACATGTAAAATAATAACAGCACATTAGTGCAGCACAGTAATGTGGGTGTTGTGTACGTCATATCCGTACTTGTATACAGCTGGAATGCCGTATTGACCAATCAGCATCCAAACCCGTTTTGTTTTATAGCCATAGAAATAACACGCATTCCACCATATACTTTTATGATAAGAGTGAAAAGTTCACCATGAGGGAGTCTTTCCCAACGACTCATTACCAGCCCATAAAAAAACTATAATGTAACGCATTGGTGTGGTACTGCAATTATGGATCAGTTTAGACGGATGTGCAAGCGTTATAATTATAACCTACACCATATTACCTTGTAGAAGGTATGACAGATACTTTAAAAAGCACAGGGCCACGTTAAGTTATAGTTTTTTTATAGAACAGTTTTTTTGTTCAGAAAACCTTTGTGCTTTTAAACAAAGACATTATTGTGTATATTAGCTATGTGGGAAGCCATACATGGAATAATGCAGGGATTGTAGTCTTTCAAAGCAAAGCTTTGATAAATGCAAGGAATTCTAATGGGACTGTTTCATCTTCAATATTGGCATTAAATTAGTGTATATATATATATATATATATATATATATATATATATATATATATATATATATATATATATATTAAGCAAGCAAAATGGAAATTGCCAGAGGATGAGAGTCAAATTCATGGCAACAAGCCAAATCTGAGATGAGAGAGATGAAAGATACCTTTTAGGCAATCTGATTATTTCTACAAGAATAATAGGGAACTCTTGGTCCTTTTCCTGATAAAACGAGGAAAAATGTGCAGTTCACAGTAAAGTCAGGCCACATTGGATTATTTACAGCACTCTGGTTGGTTGGGTGAGTCATATCTCATTACGCTTTCCAGTGGGGTCATTGTGATTTGGACAGGCCCCTGCAACGTCGCCTCCTGTGAGAGGTCATCATAATAATCAGCGCAAAACAGACTGTGTCATGTGACTGCTAAACAAGCCTCAGTCCCATCACAGGCACAGAGTGGGAAAACAGAAACTTTGCGGCTCATTTGGACAAACACCTCCAAGGGCATGAGCTCTCGTAAATGCCTGCGAAGTATTGCCAAAGATCCCCCGTGGAGGCAGAAGAGGAAATTGACTGCTGTGTTTGGATTCATTTCTTCTGCACTCTTCACCACATGCCCCTGATTATTTGCAGCTCTGCCAAGTCAGTTTCTAATTTCTGTGGCCACCAAACTTGCTTTTCTAGTAATAGAGAGAGCATTTAACTCTTTAAACATAACAACCCTTCTAACACGGCATCTGGTCCTCAATGAGCCAAAGAGGGTTTATGTCACACTCCTCTTGGCCAATGCTCTGATGTTACTGCCTACTTAATTCTTGAAAAAAAATTCCATAAGGGCTATTTTTTGAGGAACCTATCGTTGAAGAACCCATTTATTTTTGTCTTAGAGTGAAGAAGATTTTAATAATACAGAGAAGCTGTTTTTCTAGACAGTGCATATCTCAAGCATAACCCCCTTTTTAAATAAAAAACTCATCTTCCTCCCTGTTTTCTCGACACTGTAACTGCATTGCAGTGCTGTGAGTATTTTTGTCCCTTGCTTGTCACGTTCCTAATTTGTTAGTCACTTTGGATAAAAGCATCTTCTAAATCAAAAAGCAACAATTAAACAAGCTTTCACTCTTTGCATTTAAGCACTCAAAATTCAGATTCAAAGGGAATCGCTGAATTTATGGAACAAACATCACATAATAAACCACTGCGAGAAATGAATGACAAATGTCTCCATCTAGTGAATCAAATCATTGGTGCAGTAGTTTGTTTGTGTTTTTGTGTATAAAATATGAGATAGAGAAAGAGGCGGATCAACAGGGAGAGAAATATCTTTTTTTATCTTTTATTTTCCCTGTTTTTTTTCAGAAATATTTTGTTAAAAAGTTTGATATGTGTATTTTTGTGCCTCTGCTGGTAGTGGATGGTATTGCAATTTGTTTGTATAAGTCAATGAGGTGTGTTATGTGTTGTGAGAGCTATCTGTATATTCATCTCAATGGGGGTTGCTCAGCTGGTGCAGAACATACTTGAAAGTAGCTGTCTTGTTGCCATCTTTTTTAATGAGCACTCGGTTAAACATATTGCGCATAAGTCCTGTCCTTGTGAGTAAATGATACATGGAATGAGAGACACTAGCCTGGCATCAAGACAATTTCCTTTCCTAAAAAGCACCCAAGAGGTTGTTCGGTTGAACAGCAGTTTTGAATAATTCATTTTGGTAAGTGTTTTAGATGCATCCCCTCTACACTTCTGCTAGAAGTCGAAGTATATTGACTATGACCATTTAAAACTGCATAATTCATTTGTAGCATTTCAGTTCAGTAAATTTAATTCCGTTTATTAAGTGTCCTTGTGAATGTGAACTTTTGATCAATGCTGTATGCGAGTGGTCATTTGCTAAGCTTAATTAGCATTCGTCTGCCGCTCTCGGTCAGGACGAATGTCTGGGACGTGGAGTATCAGAACAGAGTATCTAATACAGTAAGTTTAGCTGCAGCCTGATGAATTCTCATATATCAAAATGTGCGGAAAAGGGATTGTTTTCTCTGTCATTTTGCATGCAAGTTCGGTCATATTCAGCGGTTTTTTAATGACTGAGATAAACTAGCAAATTAATTAATTCATAATTTACTTTGAAAAATTATTGAATAGAAAAAGTTATGTTAAAGTTGTGTTTTTTTGCCCCATTGAATTTTCTGCTTACTCTAGTTTTTGTTCTGCCCTTAATTTAGTTTTAATCACTTTCAAGCAGTAAGTGAGATACCGCAATTAACATTGACTTATATCCAAAGACAGCAGCAGGCTTTAATCTGTATGGTCACTTTGTGACATTTATGATCAGGTTAGTGAGATTCATCATTCTTACTAAATCCGAAAGAAGAGAGAAAAACAAAACACCCTGATGATTTCTCCCAGCTGATTGGATTAAAGCTGCCTTTCTCCATGATGAATAACCACTTAAGTGAAATATTTTAATTAGCAATGCCCATAAATAAATTCTGCATTACAGGGCAAAAACGTGGCAGGAAATTAAGTGATTTTTTTAATCCCTGGAATTTTGGAATCCAGCCATTCATTTATCAACGGCATGTGCTATGGATGGAGCTGGAATATATCAATCACTCCTGCCTGTCTGTGGCTTATGGCCAGGGTGTTTGTTAAGGGGACGGTAAAGCTGGTTCTGCTGAAAGCTGCTGCTTTAGAATTCAATTCCGATATGTGTCTAATAGTGATTTTTGCATCAAAAACTGTAAATAAAAAAAGGGCTGTAAATTCTTACCTGTAAAAAATTAAGTAATAGTTCACCACAAAATGATCAATTTGCCTTTATAAAGGAATAGTCGGCCTGAAGATGAAAATTCTGTCATCATTTGATGATGAAAGAAAGTTGATAACCAGGCTGTTTTGAGTCACTTTTGACTTCCACAGTAGGAAAATAAAAATACCATGGAAGTCAATGGTGACCCAAAACAGCTTGGTTACCAACTTTCTTCAAAATATCTTTCTTTGTGTTCGCAGAACAAAGAAATTCATACAGGTTTGAAACAACTTTAGGGTGAGTAAATGATGAAAGAATTTTCATTTTTGGATCAACTATTCCTTTAATACCCCCTCCTCCCTCCGCTACTGTGTATGTGAATGAAAAAATCACTTTTAATTTATGTTCATGTCTACAGTTGATGAAAGAGAAGCTTTAAATAAGGACTTACACAATTTATGGTCTGTCCCATCTTTTCCTTGTTTTTAGAGGATAAGAGTCCATGCCATCTGGAGGATGAGCCGGGGCCATGTCGAGGACTGGTGCCAGCGTTATTTTTTTGATTACAAGATCCAGGAATGCAAGCGATTCTTTTATGGTGGCTGCTTTGGGAATGCCAACAACTTCAAGACCATAAAGAATGCCATGAGAGATGTCTGCGTATGTACCAGCAACATACCATTTCTCTTCTCTGCAATTTTCAATAATGACATATTGTTTTTGTACAAGCCCTGTGATTAAAGTCATCTGCATGACAAAGGTTACAGCCCTTTCGTATTCTGATCTCAATAACCTTCCTTCCATAGTGCAATTAGCACTTTTAATTCAGCCTATTGTAATTCAGTACACATTCTGTTTTTAGCAGTAATTTGAACAGTCAGTGCAGAATGGCAAATGCAGAAAAATTTCTCAGCACATTTAGTGCTAAAGGGGTCCTATCATTAGCAATCAAATTATCCTTGAAGGATAAGGAGGTTACAACTATACTGGACCCAATGGCAAACAGACAGCTTGTATGTGTTAGAGCAGCTCTGTATCCAATTTCACATGTGAAGAGGGCATTTACACGGATGCCTTAAAGAGACAGCAGCCTGTTAAAGGTCAGAGAGAAGGTGAAAACAACAACAAAACTAAACTGAAACAATAGTTGTAGTTGACTATTCCAATATACGCCTATTCAAATTAAAAATACACACACACACACATATTTGCATTGCTTTGACCATTCCTTGCAGATTCAACCTTATTGCACACCAGGATCGGTCGAATATATACTGTTGCCTGCATACTGTGTCAAACCACTTTTCATAAAAACAATGGGAAAACTATGCCAAAACCCAGCCATTTTATGCAATTTAGAAATCTCGGGCAGGACATAACTGGCAAAAAAGGAGGCCATCCAAGTATTAAACTGGAAAAACAGATTTCACTGACAGGAAACATGTTAGAAGTGCTACCTGAGAGAAAAGACTTTTTGTAACAAAGGGACAACAAATATGATCATATTTTTCATTTTCTTTACACTTTTTAGCCGCCTCAAACCGCATGGAACACAATGCTCCATTAATGCCAGAAGAAGAAGAAGCCAAACCCAAAACAGAGCCTCTCACGGAACATGGTGAGATGAGTCACACAGCCTGCTTGTTCATAATATCAGAAAATCCTTTTTGCAGTGATTTGTAATTAAAGGTGTGTCTAGCCATTTTTTTTTGTTTTGGATATTTGTTGGACCTTTTAATTCACCTGCAGTATCACAAAATTTTTTCGTAGAAATACCATTAATATCTTTTATATGAATCATATTCGTTGCTTGTGTATTCGGTCCTTTTAGTTTGAAGCTTCATTGAATGCATCACATGTGTCACTGCAGAGAATGTCCCAACCATCTGCACAGGAAGCAGGTGAGAGTCACATCTTACACACGTGTACAAACACACACACTCAGGCAGAGGGTTCTAGACAGCTGTGCCTTCGTGTCAGAGAGTCTGTTTGTCTGAGTCCAGAGGGCAGCGTAGCAGCCATTTCTTCTGCCTCCTCCTGCTTATTTTGACAGTTAAGTGCTGCTCTCTGCTCCACAGCCCCAGGGCACATGACATCCTTGTCTGGCACACAGATTGCACAGAAATCTTAAGTCAAATATATGATTTTGTAATAACAATACTCAGTTTTGAAAAGTAAAAAACTGAATATCAACTTCACAAGCATATTTTGCTGTTAAATGACCTCTTCTTGGGCTTTATGGTCTTTAGGGGAATTGCAAACAAACTATTAAAGACTTGCAATTTTCCAAATTTACTTGGTCGTGTTAATTAGAGCTACATATTACTCCACATTTGCCTCTTCTTGCCTTAATCACAGTGGTTAATGAAGTATAGTAAGAGACGTTCACCATCCTGTCAGCGTTCTGCTGTACTAATTTATCATTGGCAATTTACTTCCTGGGTTAAAAGTAACTGCAAATTAATTACAATAATTGCTTTTGGGTTAAAAGGGTGACTTGGATGCACACAAGCTCAGTGGTTTCACTGAAGGACAATGGTTAGATTTTACTGCCATCTAGTGAAACAAATATGTAAAGGCCAGTTGCTTTTGTCATTCCAGCTAGAATGAATAAAGCACTGCAGTCTGGTTTCTAAACATAAACTATAAATGAACCACAGTCACAAGAAATATAAAAAAATTTTAACACTTAACCTGTTCACATCCTATACAGTGGAATAAAACGTTGAATAATCAATAAATAAGAAACAATAGGGATCAGATGAATCCTCTGGGCAACAAATATGATCATATTTTTCATTTTCTTTACTTTTTTTAGCTGCCTCAAACCATATGGAACAAAATGCTCCATTAAAGCCAGAAGAAGAAGAAGAAGCCAAACCCAAAACAGAGCCTCTCATCAGACATGGTGAGATTAGTCACACAGCCTGCTTGTTGATAATATCAGAAATTAGTCTTAAACTAACATAAAATACATTGATGTAGCCATTTGGATCCCATTTTAAACAACGTTAAAGAACAAATAAAGTGTAACACCTTACCTGTTAACATCCTATGCAGTGGAATAAAATATGCAGTGTACATTGCATATTGTACATAAAAATATGCATAGTGTTCTTTGCAATAAAATTACAGTAATTCGTACTTGGTTGCAGAGAGACTAAAAATAACTAGTTAATTGTTTAATTGTGTAGCAGAAAAGTAGAGCAAATATTTTAAAAAACAAATTATAAATATACAAAAATTATAAATTATGTTACATGCTGTTTTTTGATTATATGTGTGTCTGTGTATATATATCCGCTTATCCGAGGCCGGGTCGCAGGGGCAGCATTCTAAGCAGGGATGCCCAGACTTCCCTCTCGGCCGGCCGAGAGACATAGTCCCTCCTCCTCTCGGTGGGACATGGCGGAACACCTCCATCCGGAGGCGTCCGGTAGGCATCCAGAACAGATGCCCGAGCCACTTCAGCTGGCCTCTCTTGATGTGGAGGAGCAGCGGGTCTACTCCGAGCTCCTCACCCTATCTCTAAGGGAGTGCCCAGCCACCCTATAGAGGAAACTCACCGGGATTTCATCCTTTCGGTCATTACCCAAAGCTCATGACCACAGGTGAGAGTAGGAATGTAGATCGAGAGATTTGCCTTGCATCTCAGCTCCTTCTTCACCACGACGGACCAGTACATTAACCACATTAAGCTGCACAGATCCATCTGTCCCAAAGATACTTAAACTCCTCCACCTGAGGCAGGAACTCCACACCAACTCCACAACCATGGCCTCAGTCCTGGAGGTGCTGATTCTCATCCCTACCACAGGTCCTGGCTAGATGCAGCCAACCGGACATCATCATCCACAATCTGGCCTTCCCCTCCAGCCCCCGGCTGCGACTAGAAATCTTGTCCATAAAGATAATGAACAGGGCCAGTGAGAAAGGGCAGCCCTGCTGGAGTCCAACATGCACCGGGAACAAGTCTGATGGATGTACTGCTGGCAATGCAAACCAAGGTGCTGCTCCGATCATACAAAGGCCGGACAGCCCTTAGCAAAGGGCCCTGGATCCCATACTCCTAGAGCACCCCTCGCAGGACACCGTGAGGGACATGGTTGAATGCCACAAATGACAGTGAGAGACCTCTTCCCAAACCGAAGGCTCAGGGAGGTGACCCTCTTGCTCACCGGGGTGAACTCCAGCACATGGCAGCTAAGCTGGGGGGCTATGAGCAAGCCCACACCAACTCTCTGCCTCTCACTGCAGACAACATGAGAATAGTAGAGAGTCCAACCTCTTTTGAGGAGATGGGTTCCAGAGCCAAAGCTGCGAATGGAGGTGAGCCTGGTCGGTACCTAGTTGGTACCTATCTATCTCATACACAACTCAGGCTCCTTCCCGCCTAGAGAGCTGACATTCCATGTCCCTAGATCCAGATTCTGTGTCCAGGGATTGGGTGGCAAAGTTCCCCGTCTTCGGCTGCCGCCCCAAACCCCAATGCTCCAGCCCCTTACCCGCAGGTGGTTGGCCCCACAGGAGGTTGGCCACACATCGCTCCATCAGGATGAGCCTGGCCCAGACCCGTGGGATAAGACCCGGCCATCAGGCGCTCACATGTGAGCCCCACCCCCAGACCATACCGGGTGATGTCACAACCTCATATATGTTTTTCTTTGTAAGGAGGGGTGGGGACAGCTCTTTTTCTGGCTTGTTATCTAGGACCTGTTTGCCTTGGGAGACCCTACCAGGCATATAGCCCCTAATAGTGTAACTCCTAGGATCATTCAGGCACTCAAACCCCTCCTCCGCGTTAAGGTAGCGGTCCAAGGAGAGATACTGTGTGTGTGTGTGTGTGTGTGTGTGTTTATATATATATATATATATATATATATATATATATATATATATATATATATATATATATATAAAAACAAGCAGCTGAAATGAGTTGCCTCCGTGAGAGGCCAGCTGAGGTGGCTCGGCATCTCTTCCGATGCCTCCTGAGGTGTGAGCTGGAGGTGAAATGGAGGTGTTCCAGGCATGTCCCACCGGGAGGAGGCCCTGGGGAAGACCTAGGACACACTGGAGGGACCATGTCTCTTGGCTGGCCTGGGAGCGCCTCGGTGTTCCCCGGAAGAGCTGGAGGAAGTGTCTGGGGAGAGGGAAGTCTGGGCGTCTCTGCTTAGACTGTTGCCCCCACAACCCGGCCCCAGATAAGCTGTAGAGAATGGAATGGAATGTTTGTGTGTGTGTGTGTGTGTGTATTTTATGGAATATATCTTCCTTGTCTTAGAACATGATGAATATATATATATATATATATATATATATATATATATATATATATATATATATATATATATATATATAAATTCAGGTGTTTTTAATACATTTTAACACTTTTTATTGATTTATGGAGAAGAAATTACAAATTTATGTACTGAAATACTCATTACATTTCATTAAAAATTACTTTTATTATTATTTTCAACTGCTACTGATATTGTCAGCCTATTGTTATTGCATTTTAGAGTTCAATCCCCAGAATTCTGCTTGAGTCCAGTTGATAGGGCGATTGTGATGAATCTGTGAGGAGATATGTTTACAACCCCAGGACTGGGAGATGCCAGATGTTTCGTTACAGCGGCTGCGGAGGCAACAAAAACAACTTTGTCCACAAAAGACACTGCATGAAAATGTGCACGAAAGGTACGTTTTCTTCAGCCCTTGAATACTTTAGAAGGTTTGATATTATAAATGAGGACAACTGCGCAGTTTAGTGTCAATAACGATGATGCATACAATTAGGCTGGACCACAAGAAAATGTAAAGCAGGAAGATTTGTGTCTGTTGTTGATGTTCAATGTTTTCTCTTTCAGATCACAGCCGGAGGAAGCAAATACGGATAAAGACAAAAAACTCTAATATCTTATTCCGATCTATCTAGGACAATACCAAATCCTAAACCACTATATAAAGAGGAAATAAGAAAAAATAAGAAACAGCAGCATATAGTACCTCTCTGGCCCAGAAACTGTTCTCATGTATATAATTATCACAGTTAATGGAATTTTAATCTGGCCTTCATATATATATATATATATATATATATATAAGACATATCTACATATATATATATATAAGACATTCTAAATATAATCTCTAACGCTCTATGTTATGTTCTAAAATACTAATTAAATTGTATCAAAATATACATATAATAAAATATACACACAAACACACACACACACACATTGTGCATATATAAATGTATCTTTTTTTTTCCTCTTTTTTTATTTCCACAGTTCCACTTATGGATCTATTTATAGCTATTTATGGTTGTTATATTTGCTGGCAATTCTAAACCCTTTGTCTTTCTTTCCTTTATTTTTTTCAAACCTACCAATTTATTATCATTTTATATATGATTAATCTTTATTATATGTTGTTTATAAAGTACACTCCAAATGATGTTGTCAAATGTTTTTATGCCCTTGCACTGTGACCTTGAACTCTTGAGGAAACTTGAGGCAAATGTATTTTTTTTCTTCATCCAGGACACGGCGATTCAAAGTTGAGTCTAACATAAAAATTATAGAAAACGTGACCAGCGGATCATCGCTAAGAGCCACTTAACCCTATATGACTGCATAATTTACTAACATCTTAAATTTCCAATAAAGTACCAGCAAATCAATTGTGGAAAGTATTGTAGGACTTCTTGTTGGTTTAAAAAAGGACTCTGTTTTCTACACAAGATGGAGCTGTTACTCTTAGAAGACATGAAATCCACTACTAGTGGTTAAAACGTCTTTATATGCACTCATAATAAAAAAAAACTGTATTTGAATTAATATACAATCATGGTTACATCTCATTATGTTAATTAAATCTGCCTGAAGAGTTTTTCTGCCCTGCTTAACATTATACTGGTTTTTAATATTTTTAATATTTATGTATTTAAAAATGTAAGCATTTAATACAGTGTACTTATTGTTTATGTACTGTTTTGTTAAACTGCCATAAGATGGAGATCATCTTCACTCAGGCTCTAATTCAAAACAAGGTTGTTTACCTCACAAATTTTAATTAATTAATGAGTAATTACAAATATGCACACACACACACAAAAAACATACATATAAACTTACAAAATGACATTTAAAATATATGTATATACATACACTGAAAATAATTGTAAACCAAACCCTAATCCTAGCTTTAACCCTATAACAAGTGTACGTGTTAATTAATATTACTCCGTATTAATAACAAGGACAACCCTTATAATTTTGAATAACAAAGCGAACGGTGTAAGGAAAGCTCCAGTGTGCCATTGAGGCGGGGATAAGCTGTGATGATGTAACAGGAAGCTACTACACTGAATATCTTACAGCCTGACAGCCGTCGTCATTCACACTCCGCGCGTCTCGTGCGCTCTTTCATCTCGCGCTCTGATATTGTTACATTGTTTCGTGCAGTCGTGACGTCGCGAAGGAAAGTAATGACTGTACGCGTTTTAAATAACAAGAAGACGCGTTTGTTTTTATCCGAACATCCCCAGAACACCTTGGATTTAATCTGCAGGTAAGGACACGCTTTATACAGATGAACGACTGGTGAATTATGAATATGGTCAGACGGAATTAATTTACCAAGTGCAGCTGGAACCAGTCCTGTCAAACGGGCTTCGTGCTTTGTTGTAATAACCACTGAATGAACGGAATCCAAGACTTCTAATGAATTAATTAGAGCTTTAGACTGCAAAAAATAAATAAACAAAACACGTTTGTTTTGTCTGTTAGACCATAAAAAACGTCTGTAAATGTAAAACAAAATTTCAGAAATATAACGGGCAGTTTAGTTTTTGTTTTACCTTAATAGATTAACTATTAAGATACGATGTGTGAGTGTATGTAAGTCTATATTTAATATTAAAGTGATCAAAACTGAACTACACTTACGAATTGATAACAATTTGTATGTACAAACTGCAATATTTTATAACAAAGAATGACTGTAGCCTGCCTCCCACTGATGGCATCACCATGTCAAGTATTATAGAGAAACTTCAAATAAATAAATACTTGTTTTATTTATTTGAATTGTAGATGAGCTTACAATATAATACTCAACATTTTCGAAATCCACTTAAAGGCTGAATTTAAGTAGCCAAAAGTGGCAGAAAAATAGTTTGATTAATTCGTCTTGCTTTGATATAAAATGTTCTTGTAATTCTTTTGGGAGCGCAAAATATGTTTCTTTTCCATTAAGTCTTAGAACTGTAGCTCTTATTGTCGAACTTCATCATTATTCCAAAACCTTACAGCCTACATCGGTGCCAGGAACTGAGAAGATAAAATACCAGTATCATGAAGCAACTCGAAATACCAAGGTCTGTTGACACCTAACCTGACAGAAGGGGTCTGACAATCTCTCCAAGGAGGAAGAACTGTGATAATTAGCCAACAGATAGTCTTGGTATTTGTGTTTTTTGCCACATGGTTACATAAGCAGCTGCTTGTATGTGATGAAATACTGTGAAGCTGATGAAGGAAAGCTTGCTAAAATGATTTTGCTCATATGATGCAATGGCACCATCTCTGTTTGATGTGCAATATCTTTTCAAAGATCTTCCGTGTGAATTTCTTACCCTGTTGCTTGACTCTAATGTCAAATGCAAATATCACTTACGGTTACAGATCCAAATGCAAAACTTCAACTGTATGGCGTATAATTCATGCAAAGTTTGTGCTGAAGACATGAATAACACCTAAATCCTGCAGCTATCATAAAGCAACCTACAGCAGCAATACAACCACCCGAAACCCCATGGCATGGTAAAACCACTCAGAACACCTTTATCAAAGGCACAGCTAAGCTCTGCCAACCAACCATAACATCCTAGAATCATGGCAGTCCATTTTGCGCGAACAAGCACTCTATGATATCGCTTATTTTCATAATCAGGCCTTATACATAGTGCTGAGGTAGGAACAATTTGGGCTTATGGATTCGGCGCCATCGGTTGCGAAATTAAAAGGTTAGTGACCGTACGTCTCTAGGGAATGCAAGCTGGCAAGGAGACCTAACGAAAGAGGATTTGTTACTTAGAGCACGAAAAGCCAATTAATCCTCACACAGAATATGTTAAAGAGCATAGATTATGTTTTTAAAAGGGAATCAATTATTTAGCCTCGCCGTTTGAGAGCCTTTTTATGGATCTCAATGCAGAGCCCCAAAGCATGCATGTGTTTGTCAGGGTTGAGTGCAGCTTTCAAGGAGGATTTAATGTCAGTGGAACAAAACTGTGTTCCTGGCCTGGCGACATTGCGTTCGGTTACTGTGCCATTACCATGGTTTACCCCTTACTCTCCGTCACGGAAACGTGGAGAGCAGACAGTAAACCATGCCAAAATACAGCTATCACAATCCAGTCCTCAGTGTAAAAGCCTGCTCTTGAGCAATATACTTTACAGTCCCGCTGGTTGGACTAATAGAATTTGTGCACACTGGTCATAATTAGATGCATGTGAGCTCAAAAAAACCCCTGAGCATTTGCAAAGTAAATGTTTTCTCTATCTCCACCGCAAGACAAGCCATGATATGCCTTGCATTTTTCATTACATGATTAGATGCTTCGAATTAATGCAAAGAAAAAAAAAAAAAAAGATTTATCACAGTCAGGGATACGGTGTCTTGTTTCAGGCATTAAACTGGAGTCGGGCTAATAAGACCATTTCATTTCCTCTCTGCAGATACATTAGGTTTTATGCGCGATAAAGTGCTGCAAGCCTTTTTCGCAACCCCGCTACCTAGCTGTTTTTTCTATCACATCTATTTCATTCCCTAATCAGTATTATCGCATTGCATTAAACATAAAATCACGAATTCATAAATGTTTTATTTCTAACGGTCATTGAGATGCTTATTGCTGTAATCCTAGCCTTGTGAAAGATCTTTGTCTGCTGTACATGCAAGTAGTTTGACCTGTATGCAGCTTTTTATTTTTTAGTGGAAACCACAATAAACAATTTAAAACTTGGGATAATCCAGGGATCCTCAAATCTTGCTTGTGAGATCCGCTTTCCAGGAGTATTTAGCTCCGACCCCCATCAAACTGACCTACCTGTGATTTTCTAGTGATTCTGAAGACATGCTCAGGTGTGTTTGAGTAAGGTTCGAGCTAAACTCTTCAGGAAAGTGCATCTTGTGAGCCAGAGTTCAGAGGTAAATTACTTTCAAGAAAAAAATATTGTCGAAACAAAATACTTCAAGGTCTCCACAAAAATATTTAGCAGAAATTTGTATATTAGAATGATTTGTAAAGGATCATGTAAAACTGAAGACTAAGTAATTGCTTCTGAAAGTTCAGCTTTGCCATCATAACAGACATCTTAATATATTAAAATATATTAAAACAGAAAACAGTTTTAAATCATGATCATATTTCACAGTATTACTGCTGCTACTGTATTACTGTAAGTAAATTGTAGCCTTGCTTAGCAGGCATCTTAAAAAAATAATAATTAATGTTTTATCAGTATTAACAATTTTATTGTTAAAGTATTTTATTGATTTTGGACAATTAATGTTCATCCATTTTGTAAAATGTTATTAAGTATTAAATGCATTCATTTGAATGATGTAATATATAAATTTTTTATTAATTCCATTTAATTGTAATTAAATAAAATAAGAAATGTCTAAAGTAGTATTAATTTTTTCAGACCCTTTAACCACTTTGTATATTAACTGCACATCCATTATCAGACACCCTTAAATCTATATATCAGTAACAGTACAAACTACAAACATCAGATTTCTATAAATATTCCTATGGATACTGTCAGCCAGGTTTGTCCTGCAGTATGATCAATCATGTTCAAACATGTCACTGATGACACAGAATGAATGGGACTGTAGTATTTTAAAAATGGACCCTAGAGATGAAGAGCTTTTGTGGGTTGCTGGACAGTGGAAATATAAACAGAGCTTCATAATGAGTGTCTAAAGCTGATATACACTAAACAAACTGCCGTTGGCGGACAGAGCTTTAAGATTTAGTGGCCTCTGCCACCACTCGGAGTGCGGGGGATCCTGGGAACATATGTGGATGAATCAGAGTCCACCCACTTCCAAGTGGGTCAGTCTTGGGTTATCATGCGTCTGCCAAACACTTCCTCTAAAGGATTTATTATTTCACGGAATGATTTAGAGCACCAAGTGGAACTGGATCTTCCTCTGCTAATTTTAACACTCTTCTCTTTCTTTTGCCCTTAATCTCTTGCTTTTGTTTGCTTCTCCTGGAGCGCGCTGAAAGTGTTACCTGAGTTGCATAACTCATTGGACCGCAGCCTTTCACGCTAAGCCTCCAATGCCGTTCTCTCCTGTAGGCAGTGAAGTCGACTGCAGTTCAAGTTCAGGACCTCTAACATGCCTTCTCTAGTCCTAAAGGGTACAGGCTGAAGGCATGCCGGTTTAAAAATAGGAACGATATGTTATCAGGTTCCGAGTTTTATTTTCATAGCTCAGAGGAATCCTGGGAGCACAGACTGTTGGCCTGTGGGGGCAGAACCTGGGTTATGGTCTGCAGAGGAAGTGGTTTTACATGTTAGACACAGAACTAGCTGTCTATACACAGCACGACATCTTGGGGAACTTCTATAAACACATCCCCTCTGAGATTTTTAGCTGTATAGTAAAAATGTGTTTGCATGTGTTTGGTCAGATTTCCTAGCAGTGAAGTAGATGGCTGAATAGCAGTTCATTTTGGTCGCCGAATTAGGAATAACAAAAGGGTTGAGGTTCTATGTCTGTGGTTTGATAAAGTCCTAATTGTCTCCTCAGTTTGTTTAAACATCCTTAAAATGTCATGTGAAATAAAAGGAGAGCTAGTTCGCGTTCCTGCAAGAATATGCAAAATCGGTCATTTTGGATGCTTTATTGAACCAAAAACTTTCTTTATTGCACGAGCCTGAATATGGGTATCTGCTACATGCTTTGAATAACGCATTTACTGTCAACTAAAGATGTTTTTAGCATGCAGCTGTAAAAACACTACAAGTTGCAATATGCTGTCAGCTAAACACTTCAATATCTAAATCATGCCAGCCGATAACGCTTTATTTACATGCAGCTGTTTAGCATCCAAAAGCTGCAAATCAAGTAACAACACAAATTAAATGGAAAATTTTACAATTATAATTTTAAAAACACAGATACAAATTTACTGAACAGCTCAACGAGATGCAAAGCGTCTAAAATGCACTGGGGTTATTTAAATATTTTTATGAATTTCAGTTTTTAATTTGTGCTGTCATTTTGATGTGCAGATTTTTGTAAATGCTTAATTAATGGAACTTAATCTACTCATCCTCGGACATAATTTGCTCAATAATGGATGCTCTATGTGAATGGGTGTCGTGAGTCCAAACAACTAATAAAAACGCTACAACCTACACAACTCCAGTCCGTCAATTAATGTATTGTGAAGGAAAATGCTGCATGATTTTAATAAACACATTCATCACAGATGTTTGTAACTTCTAACCATTTCTATTCTTTAAAAAATGATCCCTATCCATATTATTGCTTTCTTCAGTGAAAGTCATCCTGTATAAAGGAGAGAAATATGCACAGGCGAAAAACAATCCAAAACAGTTTTAAAACAGATATTTTGGTGGATTCTGATATAAGTCATCCACATCTTGGATGGCCTGAGGGTGAGAAAAAAAAAAAAAAATCATATACATGTGATCTATTCCTTCAAACAAAAATACCTTTATTGCAAGACCAGCTACATGATTCCATATAGACATTAGTGTTAAATGTTTTAAATAATGCAATATAATGCTTGAAAGAACTGTTTTAATAGGCATATTTTCAAAGGATGTTCTTTTGCCAGTGCTAAACACTATGTATGAATATGCTATCAGCTAAGCACTTAAATATTTTAATCATGCCAGGATGTACCACTTTATTAACATATCATATATTAATGTGTTTTTCAATCATCGAATTAGTCAAAAAAATCTAAATAAAGTAACAGAGACCAAAAAAAATAAATTTTATATATATATATATATATATATATATATATATATATATATATATATATATATATATATATATATATATATATAAATAAATCACCCCAGTCCATCTTGTTGAGCTGTTTAGTAAATTCGCCATGCATTTTCATCATGACATGCAACACTGGAAACACTTTGTGGATGGATTATGATTTGAGCCCTGAAATAGCTTTAAATATCTATTTACTCCGCAGGTGTTAATCTGGAGCGGCTTGCGATGACTTTATTTTTAAATGTGTATTTTGTAACTAAATATGACCGACTTTGCCACCCTGTTTTATTTCTGTTCTCCTTTGGATGTTTGTATCAGTAGGCACACTAGAGGATAATGGTCGCCCCTGGGGTTCTGCATATTCAGCTGTACTAGGCAGGAAAGGGTGGTTCATATTACTGAGCATCAACATTAGCAGATTTGTCCAGGTAGTTAGCTGCTGTGTTTCATAACAGCAATTTGCTGACCTGATTTGGCAGATGCTGGTGTAGTTTTCAGTCTGAATTAAACATTTGTACTTTTTTTCTTAGTCCTCAACTTTTATATGCCTTTTCATACTCTCTGGCTCTATTTTAAGTTAAAGTACTGGGTATATTCATTAGATTGTGTTGCAGTGTATGTTTTCACACCCTCTTTGTAATATCCTGCAGCTAGACGAACCTGACGCTCAGGTTTACATAATCCTCAAATTGTCACTGCATTAGCTGCTTTTGTTTAACCATCATAGCCTGACATTGAAATAACCTTATTACTCTTATTTCATAGAAAAAATGACAAGCTCTGTGTCTGCTGTTGTTTTCAGCTGGTTCTCAAAAATGAGTCTCAGGTTGAGAATAAAAATGCTATAAATTATAAATACAGGACTGTTCAAAACTTTGGCTGAATATAGTATGTGGCCCTTTCTTTTAAATAGTGAAAAGTGTCAAAAACAGCTTTGAACAATTGTATTAAAGTACTGTTAGAGACGAGGATGTTAATGCACATAAATGTGATTCAAAATGACTAATTGCATATACTAATCTAATAACAAAGGAACACTAAAAATGTCCGAAGCTGTTTACCTGTAACAGGCATAACAGCAATTACTGCCTATAAAGCAGAACTAAAGAACATAATATACATTGCTGTGCACGTGACGGATAGTTTTACATGGGTCTGGAAGGACATAGAGATCAGACAAAGTCAAAACTTGGTATTTTGGTCTGTACAACCCACTCTCCTGCTTAAGCCTTCTAAGACAATTTAGAGCAACTTTTTCTCTGACAGCATTGCTAGTCGTTTTCTCAGCATCTGCTTGACTTCATTATGATTTGCTTTGTAAAGCTCAACATCTGGTTGTGCCCAAGGCAAGCTGTGAGCCAATGCTGGCTTCATTTTCATGTTCAGCTAATACACATCAGCTGCAACCAACAAAAAAAAATCCACAAGAGTGGAATCACATGAAAGGGCGGTTTGAGGTGCCTCTAAGAAAACACTGAGGAGTGTGTGTAAGGAGTGAACTGCACCTGAGGGCTTTGGGGCTGTTATGTGCAAATCAGGTGACAGGTTACAGCTGAGAATATCTGGTGCAAAAGACAGCTGTTGATCTTTTGTTTTTTTATACAACACATATGTGGTCTTGTTCTATTTATTTTATTTCATTACATTTTTTGCAAAAATAGACAACGGTTGCTAGTTACATGAAAGAATGGAATGCATTTAGGATCAGCGTTAAATAAAAAAAAAAATAGTTTGTGTCTTCATCAGTATCAGAGATATATATATTCACATCACTTTTGAATGGTTGCAGTCAGAATGCACAAACGTACATACAATAAAGCATTCAACCAAATTACTTGCTTAATTCATTTGTAAAAGTAAATCTAGTAAGTATTATAGTAAATATTATAGTATTTATCCACTACTACTAACTTTAAACCTTTCAAGTTAGGTATAAAAATATCTGGTGCTAAACTGGGAGTTATTCACTGTTAAACACTTTTTTTGAAACACAAAATAAGACACTGTCCACTTTTTACACACAGCTAGCTATCATATGACTTCAATGACTCTAAATATAGAGGCATGACTAATATGGGCTAGTTTTATGGTGTCCTTTTCAAAGCCTAAAAGTAGTGTATGAAGCTGTGTAAATTCAATTAAATAGGTTTATTTGTATAGTGCTTTTAGGATACCAATCATTGCAAAGCAGCTTTTACGGGGAAATTAAGTCTTTACAATATGATTATATATGTTCAGAAAAAATCTACATATTTAACATATTAATTTTTGTATGTTGTCTGGAGGGTTGCATCCTCTGATGTCCTCTGAGGGGTTGGCTTTATCTCTTGTCAGGTGTTTTGCTTCATATCAGATCATTTAAGGCAGGAACCAGACTGAAGCTTGTATAATTCCCTAGTTACTTAATCTTGTATGGAAAGTGAAATAAATAGACATATTTAGCATAGCTGCTTTTCAATCCAAGCAAAATTATTTGTTCAACCCAAGCTAAAGAATAATAAAGAATGCTTGGCTAAAGAGATTTCTCTTTTAAAAAAGCTCTACTATCCTAGGTACTATCAATAGTCCAGAGTTTTGTGATCTTAGGGAGTAGGATTTTGGAGCAGTAGAAGACTAGGTAAAGTAGAGTAGGCATGTGCAGGAGCTAAATCATTAAGGGACTTAAAAGGTGAGTAATAATAATTTTGTAACTTGATACAGAACTCCAACTTAGGTAGCCAGGGCAGAGACTCAGGAACTGGAAATAATAATCACATTTTCTTGACCTCTAGCCGCTGCATTGCCCCTTACTACCTGTAGCTTGTTTTATGGTGAAGATGCAGGACAACCAGCCATGTGCATTGTATTAGATCAAATCATGAATACATGAATTAGCTTTTCTGCATCAGGAAACATGATTCATAGCTTTGGGATGTCTGGACAGAAGAATGCAGTTTTTTTTTTTTACACAGGAAATATGATTTTCAACGTTTTGCCCAATAATATAAGCGTCTCTTTACTGTTACTGTAAAGGACACAGTAACATGACTATCCATTTAGTTTCAAATTGTAATCCAAGAGATTCTGTGTACTGTTTTTTAGTCCAGTAAGTAATATTCCCCTGTCTCATCTGAATTTAATAAGAGAAAAATTATTATCATCCAATTTTACACATTTCTAATACACTCTGTTAGTTTCATTTGGTCTTACATATATATATTGAAGTATCCCATCAGCATACTATCTCCAAACTAATCCTGTTTTTTCTATTAATATTACTAAGGTTATATGTATATTGAAAATATCAGAGGACCTAGGACAGATCCCCAGCTGCCAGCCTGCTTTATTGCAATATTAGAGATAACTCCCGTTTAAATAAACAAAAATGGTAAGCGATCGGACAGGTGGGATCTAAACCAGGAGGGGAGATGTTAATCCTGGAGAGCCAGTGTCCTTGCAGTGGCAGAGTTTAGCTCCAACCTTTAATTAAACACACCTGAACCAGTTAATCAAAGTTGTCTTCAGGATGCAGGTTTTTCTCCTCAGGTTGAAGCTAAACCCTCCAGGTAGAGTGGCCCTCCAGGATCAATGATCTAAACCACCTTAAAGCCCTGCCACTTGAATACCCATATAGCTTGCAATTGGATCTGTGACTCATCAATGATCTATAGTGTCCGGGTGCACTGGCACTAAGATCAAGTAAAGTTTAAAATTCTTCAAAAACACTCTTTGGTTTTCCATGTTAAGAAACAGCAGCATTTGCAGTAACATTTTAGATAAAATAATGACGCAATTTTCTTAGATTTCAGTTCAAGGTCTTATCTTGAATGCACAGTTATAATGTTACATTTCTTTGCATTGATGGAAATGGATTGATAGGTGTATACAGGGCATATTTACCTCCATATGTGCCATTGAGTCTGAGTTGTAAGCTGATGATAAATCCACAATACATTGCAGATCTGCATTAATAGAATTCACAAGGCAGGCTAGAGATTTATTCTAAAATAGAAAAAGTAATTATATATGCTCAGGAGGAACTTAGACCAGAAAGCAAACATCCTTTTAGTCACCTGTAGGATATTTACAAGCTTTAACTGCATTCAAAACAATAAATAAATCAAAGCAGAAAAAGGAGTGCACCAAATCTATACACAAGTACATGATCACTGTACAAATTTTTATTTTTATATAAATACAAGACTTACACATTATCAATAAATGCATGATAAAGTATTACAAATTATAAAGGGAAATTGCCTGACCAACAGAGTAACCTTTTGTCCTGTGAATTACAGCATATAATAAAGGTAACTTTTCCCAAGTAGAAATAGTCTGAGTCTATCAGCCCCATTTATCAGATTGCATATTTTAGAAGATGTCATTCTAAACATGAATAATATTTAACAATTGTTAATAAAGAAACATTATTAGTTTCATTTCATTAGATAAGTAAGGATAGAATGACCTACTCATTACTCAAAAGTGTGCCACCTCCAGCTTATTTCCTGCTCATTTCTGAATTATTTCTCATGATGCCACTTTTACGAATGAATTGCTGGAAGCTGTGAAAATACAAATCACATTGATCCATTATTAACATCAAGATGTCATTCTGATAGTATATGCATAGATAACTAGAGATAAAAATAAAATTGATAGCTTGGCACTAAGATACTCATGACAGTGCGCTTGAACAACAAACTAAAATTATCTGCCATTATTTGCTTAGATGTGTATGATTTTCAGTGTAGTTTACCTAAGACAAATTAGTACAGTATAAGTTCTCTAAAATTAAACAAAAATAATAAACCAATTTATTAATAATTCTTAAAATTTTCTCAAATGCAAACCAGTTCTTTTAGCAATTTCTCATTATTCATACAAATGAAAACAATCTAATAGCTATATAAACTTCCATGTAAATAACTTACAAGCACACGAGATAAGAAAATACCTTTATTGGCTATATTCTAGTTAAGCTCAGATTTTGTTTGTGACAGAAAATTTTTGGGAAATTATAAGATGATGTTTCCTAATCCACAATTTCAAATTCAATCCCCAAAATCCTGTAAAATATTTTTATTTTCTTTGTATGAAATTCTAGAAAAGAAAGTTGAGTATCACATGCATAAATTAGAGTATTTATTTCAAATTCATCGTTTATTTATAATGACATTTTTATGGCAATGTATTAACTCATTAGTTAGAAGAAAATGCAACCAAGTCTTATATATCAGATAGTATTTGGCATTTTTAATTCAATAAAAGATTTTTACACTTTTTTAAGGTACCCTTGTATTAGTATAAATATATACATATAAATCAGTATACTATTAATTAACTACATATACTTATATATAGTTAGTAGTCATCTTAGTTATTTGTATATAATTATATTTAATCTGTTATTATAATGCTAAAATGTGACGTGTAAGAAGGCGCCTTATTAAATTATTTCCCATTTAATTTCCAAGTTTCATAATAATTATTTCTAAATGAGTATAATATCATATTAAAACTAAATACTTTTGTAATACATTAATGTTAATTTTAGTAGTGTGAAATCATATATCAGCTTCTTATCAGCCAAAGCCCAGCTCTCAACAAGGAACATTAAAAAAATAAATGAGGATTGTCCACGAGTACATTGTGCCAATGCACATGCAGTCTGTCAGTGCATTTAAAAACTCAAACACAAACTCTTAGAAAACAGCTATGAGTATAAAACAAAGGTATTTAAAGCACAAATTAGACTTGCTCCATCTGTCATCATCCCCAGTACTGAGATGGTTATCTGTATTAAATTCAAGCCGTTTAGAAAGTAGCCATTACATGCATGATTTCACTCCCATGTGCTTTGCCTCAAGTTTTCACAGCAAAGAAGGAGAGATACTGCTATTTGTTCAAGTAGTGCGATCAGCAGAAGATAAAAAGTCACGGATATCAGTAGAGGACAGATATCAGCACAGGCAGTGGGATGGCTCACAAGGCTCCTAACCTGCATGTTATTCCCAAATGGAAATCATTTATCATTATTTCAGCGCTGCAGTCGGCGCGGCTTACAAGCAGTAGTCCTTGAGATCTGCCAGTGCTGTTTCATGATACTGCATTATGGGTAACATTTCGGCTATCTTTCACCATCTGTTTCTAATTTGTCACCCCCTTCCTTTCCCCACGACCTCCTGCAAGAGTGGCTGACCCAACATAGACAACAATTACATGCCACCAACTTTCCACACATAGGCAATCCAAGGGGACATTTATTTAGTAATCGTTTCTCCCACATCAGCTCTCTTTTTTT